>NW_022589716.1:35200425-35200659 GCF_004348235.1 Phoca vitulina | reverse complement strand
CTGCTCAGTGACATCACTGCTCCCACCATGCCCCCCTCTCTGCTCAGAGACATCACTGCTCCCACCATGCCCCCTGTGCTCAGTGACATTACTGCTCCCACCATGCTCCCCCCCGCTCAGTGACATCACTGCTCCCACCATGCCCCTCTCCGCTCAGTGACATCACTGTTCCCACCATGCCCCCCCTGCTCAGTGACATCACTGCTCCCGCCATGTCCCACCCTGCTCAGTGAC
>NW_022589716.1:35116146-35200415 GCF_004348235.1 Phoca vitulina | reverse complement strand
GCTCCCGCCATGTCCCACCCTGCTCAGTGACATCACTGCTCCCACCACGGCCCCCCCCACCCCGCTCAGTGACATCACTGCTCCCACCATGCTCCCCTCTCTGCCAGGAAGCAATGAACTTCTTTCTCCTCTTCAAGCACTCTTCATTCTCTTCCTCTGGGGCTTCGGGCACACTATTCCCTCTGCCTGTCATTCTCTCCCCATCTCTACCCCAATGAACTCATCTTTCTTCAGAATGGAATCTCAAGTCACTTGTCTCAGAAAGCCCTCCTAACTCCAGTGAGATCAGAGAATGGCACACAGCTCTCTCAGCCCTCCTTACACTTCATGATTTGCTTACAGAGATGTCTGTCAGCTCCGTCCAGGACCATGATGATAGCACGG
The DNA here is from genome assembly GCF_004348235.1 of Phoca vitulina. Lineage (NCBI taxonomy): Eukaryota > Metazoa > Chordata > Mammalia > Carnivora > Phocidae > Phoca > Phoca vitulina. Next base: position 35,200,031 of record NW_022589716.1, on the reverse strand, counting down.
GGTGCCTGGCAGCTAGCACAGTGACTGGCACATGCCAGGTGCTTCATAAACACTAGCTAAAATAATCTGAATTAAATTGAATGGGTGGAGGAAAGGGGACTTGTGAAGTCCTCAAGCCTGTTGTGTTTCAACTCCTCATGAAGGATAATTGGCTGCCCTTTCTTGAAAGCCTCTCCCATAGCTCATGGTTTTTGCAGAGTGTCAAGCCCGAATCTCCCCCTCCCTAGCTCAGATCCATTTCCTCTGTCCTCTACAAAAATAGAGGGATGCCACTCACTAGGAGGCTCACAGGGACTCTTTCTATGTTCAGGGAATAGATTTCACCATTAGCACACACACTACCCTGCCTTGTTTAGGCTAGAGAAATCCTGTTCTTTTTGTGGTTTTCCTTGGAGGGCCAGGGACTAAGTCAAGATGGGTGGATTGAGAAATGAAAAGACTTCAAGTCTGTTCTCATACAGATGTCAGTGGTAAGAGACCTGCATTCCTTAACCGAGCTGAAAAGCAAAGCCAACCCCTCAGGGGAAGGATGGAAAACACAGGCAAAACATCTCAAGAATAGTCCTTCCCAGTAAGTTTCTTACTACTGTGGACAAAGCTTGCTTAAGGCAGCAGCTGTCTGTTTGGCAAAGTCAAAAGCAGTGGCCTTATCTCTACCGAACATTTACCAACAGGAAAGTTAAGATGCTGGGCAACTTCAAAAGGCTGGATTCCTTCTCTCGTGGAGCTTATTAGTACTTCTTTATACCAGGGGGTAGGGGGTGGGCAATAATTCTGTCCTCGTGAGAAAGTCTTTTCCCTTTGGTACACAAGCAAACCCTGACCCAGAGATCCACCGTCTGCTCTGGAACACTGCCAACAGGGTGGCACTCAGAGTAGGTGAATCCCACTCAAAGCCATCATTTGGAGAACCAGATTTCTACAAATGTAATTTTATCAGAGCAATTTTATCAATACCTCAGTGTGTACGACATAGTGGGAGTCTTTAAACATGATTCTAACCTTCATCCTTGTGAACCACTGGTTCAGATCATCGTTTTCCACCTGGGCCCTGTAGGACCCAGGGGGATCCCTGGAATGCACCACCTCTCAGGGCTCTGGTAGGTAAGGGAGGAAAGGAAAGTTCTTGTGCTCTGTAGTTTCTACTCTGAATAGAACAGCTTTGCTCTCATCTGCTGTACTTAGTACATTTCTGCATAAGATCTTAAACAAAGGATTCTGTGGCCAAAACCAAAAAAGTGTAAAGCCACTGACTTGGATAATGTTTATGGTACTTTCAAAGATTAAGCTGCTAAGACTTTTTTTTAAGTTGTAAGACTTTAAAAAATATATTAAAATATACTCTACACTCCCCTTTCCCCCAATACTGTTTTCCACAGAGCAATGTGTTGGAGAATCAAATTTTGGAAGGACTCATTAAAAGGTGATTCTGCCCATGGGGTTCTTAGGGCCTTAGTTCAAAGGAGAGTTATGTGAAGAGCTAAGGTACAAAACTAACACTGTGAAGACTTCCACACAAGAACTGGCAAATTCATGCAATGAAAGCCTTACTCTCCTTCCACAGTGGACTCTGGGTATGGCGCTAAAGAAGAGAAACCAAGGGGTACCGTGGAGGAGTCAGAACAGGTCCACGAAAGCTGACCAGGCTTGAGAGCAAGCACGTCAGCACTGCCCCTCTGACATTCGTGGAGGAATTCTATTTGAGGCAGTCTTGTGTTAGTTCAGAACTCGGCAGTTATCAGGTCCTCTGAGAAGTCTTCCTGGACCCAGCACAGTGGGTTGGTTTGCCTGCTGTGAACCCACAAAACCCCTAACATGACACCACTATAGCACTTATCATGCTGCACAGCAATCTTGGGTTTCCCCGAGTGGCTCCTGCCCAAGACTCTCAGCTCCGTAAGGGAAGGGGTGAGGTCTCTGTCACCACCAATGCCGGGCACACAGCAGGTATTCACCCAGATGACGTACAGGCCTGGTCTCAACCCACTTCCCTTTGGAGCCCAAGGTCAGTGGAGATCAGTGACAGCAGTCTGGGGGGACAGTACAGGGCCCTGACCACTGAGCTCAAGCCTCGAAATAGCCCCAGCAGCAGGGAGGTCTCCCCATCCACAAAGATGCCACAATTGGCTTTGCCTTCCTGCTGGTGGGACAGCCTGGCTTTCCATGGTGTCATTCACACTCCCTTGGCCAGTCTCCCTCATGACTAATGGTGTACATATGGAAGGCGGAGAGGGCACAGTTGGCCTGGAGACAGAACACCAGCCAATGAGACCACAACCCATCCCTGGATCTTTGAGTCATGAATACTTTGTTCTACCCGGCTGAGCTAGGCAGTCCCAGGCCAGTGGATCTGGGGCCGACATGGTCTAAGCCCAAAGGAGGAATATTTGAGCAACAGGCAAGAAAAGAAAAACTAACAGCCGGAATCCCACACGCAGACATTGAGAGGGATCAAGCAGGGAAGGTCAATGGAGGAAATGAATGAACAGCAATGCGGAAAAAGAGCCCAATGGGGCTTATGGGAAATGCTTTCATTTTTAAATATGGGCCAGATTTGGCTGATGGATGACCTTGGATATACCTGTCTTTTCAAAGCTCAGGCTCTTCAGACCAATTTGATTAAAAATAAATACCAGTGTGGAAGTTGTTAATACTGCAGACTTCACCCAGTTCCATTTCATTGTTCTGTCTTACTGTTTAACAATGTAATTTCTTACTCAACTTTTCCATGCATGGACTGTGTGGCAGGGTTGAAGTAGGAGTGATTTACGGTGGCAGCCCCAAAGGTTCTGGCCACAGGTGACGTGTGAAAGGCCATCAAATCACCTGATGGATAAAGTCAGCACGGCATATATTTTAAGAGTGTACCTTTTCCTTACCACTGTTTCCTTTTCATACCATCATTATTCAAATAACTGAACTACCACTGCCAACTTGTTTATTTTAGGAGGCAAGATTCTATCTTAGTGGAGTTGTTCAGACACAATTTTCTTGTTAATCCTCAATCCCTTTTAGGCAGAGAGGGGTGTTTTTCCCAAAAGCCAGCAGCAAAACCAGGCAATGGCCAAGGACCTGGTGTTCTAGCATGCTGCTCCTGGGCAGTGATTGGTTCCACAGAGCTATGCCCATTCAGTAGAAAGAAACATCTCTGGGGGCGCCTGGGTGACTCAGTCGGTTAAGTGGCTGCCTTCAGTCAGGTCATGATCTCAGGGTCCTGGGATCGAGCCCCACATCGGGCTCACTGCTCAGCAGGGAGCCTGCTTCTCCTGCTTCCCCTACTTGTACACACACACACACACACACACACACACACTCTCTCTCTCTCTCTCTCTCTGTCAAATAAATAAATAAAATCTTAAAAAAAAAAAAGAAAGAAATAAAGAGACATCTCTGGAATCCATCCTTAGTCCTTCCATATAGGCTTTGCTGGTGGGGAAATTTTGCAAGGGAGAAAATAAGCTCTGTCTTAACATGGTGGTTGACCACATGAGCTCTACCATCAGATGGCCTGGGTTCAAGTCCTGGTTCTCCACTCCCTAACTATGTCCCCTGAGCCTCAGTTCCCTCATCTATAAAATGAATATAATATCAGCAACACTTAGCATCCACGATATTCTAAGTGCCAAACCTCGGCCATTGTTATCATCCCGACATCAATAAAAAAGTAAACAAAAGACTTCTGAAATAATCAGTTCAGCACATATATTTGAGCACCTATTTGTGTAAAACCCTGGAAAGCCACTTTTCATTCATTCAACCAACAAATATTTAATTGGAACTTTCTATGTATCAGATTTTGTAAGTCTAGTATATTTAATCATTCATCCGTCCATCCAAGTTTTACCTGTGCATCTACGGCAGCCTACCACATGCACACACAGGCACAACCCACGTTTCACTATGTATGCAGCAGGCACCTACATTGGTGAGCAAGAGACATGGTTCCTGTCCATGTGGAGATGGGGGTGGGGGGAAGACAAACATGTCAGTTGCCCAGATGTCAGAACCATCCTGGGTCCTCGACTCAAGGAAGCTGGTGGCAGCGAGGGGAGCAGAGATGTCTGAGGAGCTGCAAGTCCCAGGGGCCAGCCCTCACCTGCAGGTCCCGGTTGTGGTTTTCGCACAGGAGTTGCAGGAACCGGAGAATGGGCTGCATGATGGTGATGACCGCGCTCATCTCCAGCTCGTCCTTGGTCTTGTCTGCCGTGGCCTGGGCACCTTCCCCGGACTGGTAGTGGTCATCGGGGTCAGCCTCCCTCCGGAAGGTGCTGAAGGCTTTCCTGGTGGCAGCAGAGGCCTCGAGGAGCTGGTCTCGGACCTCTTCGGTTATTTGTGTCGAGGGCTCTTTGGCTAGAATGCAAACAGAAGACACTCAATGCTGCTGAGTCCTCAGGAGTACGATTCACTGCAGGAAAGATAATGTTCAAAAGTGTAGGTCCTGGTATTCACTAGAAATCTTCAAGGTTGGCCAAACACTCCAAGAAGTCACTTCTCTTAGTCCTTAGGATTAAAACTGAGTCACGCCCTGCCAACTGGCTCACGGCTCTGACACTTCATCTAAGCTTGCACTGTTTTAGAGGAAAAGCCTTAGTATCGGCTCTGTCAGCCTCACACACCTATATGGCTCTGGGCCTCAGTGCCCTCATCTGCAAAGCGAGGAGAGCATCAGTGAATTCTACCTAGAGAAGCTTCTGAGGGGGTCAACATAATGACGACCACAACCGTAATTACTGTTACTGAGGTGACAACAGGTTGAGTGCTTTCCACTAAGTACCCAGGCACTGTGTATTACCTCATCGAATTCTCTGAGTAACCCTGGGAGGTAATTAGGCATCAGAGTGAGGAGTGTGGTGCTCTGGAGCCAGACCGCCTGGGTTCAAATTCTGGCTCTACTGCCCACTCGCTGCATAGCCTTAACAAGGACAAGTTAATCTCCACTCCTCAATTTCCTCATCTGTAAAATGGGGATAACAATTCTATTTTACAGGGTTAATTTCAGTTCCAAATGAAGTAAAGGATGTAAAGGACTTTCAACAGTGCCTGGTTCATAGAAAGTACTTAGTAAACGTTAGCCTTTCTTCTTCTTCTCTTTACTCCCATTCTAAATCAGTGGTTATAAACTAGAGCTGATTTTGCACCCACCCCTGCCCAGGGGACAATTAGCAAAATCTGAGGACACTTCTAGTCGGCTGCTGGGATAGGCTGATGGCATCTACTGGGTAGAGGCCACATACGCTGTTAAACCTCCCACAGCGCACGGGACAGCCCCTCCAGCAACTCATCCTCCAGATGCCAAATGTACTGTGGCTGAGAAACCCTGTTCTAAACTTAAAAAAAGAGGCCCAGAGTGTCTCATTAACCTGTTCACAGCCATTTGACTCGAACACGGGTGCATCTACATACTTCCAAGTATGACCTCTCTTCAAATGAGAGCATAAATGAACAACTTTAGACACTTCCAAATAATTTAGATAAATAAGGGGGAATTAGGTAACAAGGGATGGACACCCAGTTTTAAAGTGCTTATCTTTTTTTTTTTTTTTAGAGATTTACTTACTTATTTTAAAGAGGGAGAAAGAAAGAGAGTACATGCAAGAGCATTAGGGAGAGGGAGAGGAGAGAGAGAATCTTAAGTAGACTCCCCACTGAGCGTGGAGCCTGATGCGGGGCTCAATCCCACAACCCTGACATCATGACCTGAGCTGAAATTAAGAGTCAGACAATTAACCAACTGAGCCACTCAGGTGCCCCTAAAGTGTGTGTCTTCCTTAACTTTCCTTACCACTGAACAGAAAATTACAGGAAAATGTTACAAATGGATTTCCTGACAATAAAAGTTTGAGCTTGACCAAGAAGAAGGTATGTAAATTTTTTACAGGAGAAGAACTGCCAAAGCACGGCAGTTCAGCTCTGGTTACTTGGGAAGAATTACATTATAACCAGACTGGTTTGCTTCTCCTGAAAGCCTCAGTCGGAATACAGTTTGGAGTCTGGAGGTCCAGCTGGTGGGAGGGCTGCACACAGGGGAAAACTCACCTTTTTTCCGGGATGGGGCATCCCTGTCTATCTCATCATCTTTCTTTTTATTCCCCAAGTCACTGGTGTTCACGGTCACTGTTGCTTTGATTTCCTGCTGGGCCACCTTCATTCGGTCATAGAAGACTTTGAAGAATTTTTCTGACTTCTTATCTTCTGTTAACCGGCAGAAAAAGGAGTGCTGCCAAGGAAAAGCCACAGATTTTCAACACTGAGACAGACTAGGGATCTAATCCCACTCAAGACACCAAAACCTCACGGAGATCAGAGCCAGCTGCAAAACCTCACGAACGGTCTAGGTTTGGACCAAAGTGGGTTCCACGTACTATCGTTCTCTGGATTGTACAGCCTGAGGTTTTCTATACAGAGACCTTAAAGCAGCCCACCAGGGGATGTCTTTGATGGAGCAGACACACAGGCTTGAGACACATGCTAAGGGGTGGTGGGGAGATTCCAGGCTACTAAGAACAAGGGCCTACACACACCCAAAACAACTCCATCAACAATGGAAATGACGTATTTTTGGTGATTATTGCAGGTCCTGTCATGTGTTTAAGGACTTTTGTGAGCCTCTCCACTTTGCACAGCCCTGTAAATATATACAGATCAGTAAGATGTGCTGCCTGCCCCTATAGGGCTCCATACCAAGTTAGGATGACAAGTCCGTAAGTAAAACAAAAATGTGTCAGTAAAAAGTGCTCCAGAAGCTACACAGTTACATACTAGAAGCTCAGAGCTTGGTAAGGATGACAGCGGGCAGGAGTGATCCCAAAATCTTTGTGGAAAAGGTGATTTTCAAATCAGGTCTTGAAGGACAGGTAAAGAGTGGTTAAATGAAGAAGCTCAAAGTTAACAGGTAGTTTGCCTCTTGGATGCACATTTGTTTTTGGGCCCACTGCAAGCAACAGTATACAATGTTGATGTGAAAACACAATATGGTGTCTCAAATTCATTTATGAGTATTCTCTTTTCACCCCTTTTGCAAACACCACGCTGTTGCGAATTATTTACATAAAAATACAATACGGTCATTTCCAGAGGAATAAAACAAAGCTCCAAACAATATATTTGCTTCTCCCAGTTGGATCTTTCTGCCAATTTCACATCCTCCCCCATTTGGAAAGATGGCATTTCCCTACCAAAGGTAGCCTTAGGCCTGCAATCCTAGAAGGAAATAAAACCTTACCAGCCACTGTGGCCCCTTAACTCCTCAATCCCTCACCCCGCCACACCTCCCCCACCCCCAACACCTGCTGCCAGGTTCAGCAAGCCCCGGGAAAGCCACCATGTGTCCATCTGCCAAAAGGCAACTGCAATCACTGTGACCCTTCTTCTAGCTACACTAGCCCCTATGCTGCGTTGACAAATGTCAGTCTCATTGGCCGACAAAGCGCTTCTTGATTGTGCTCTTTCCTCTCCTTCTCACTGTTCCTCCTTACTTCTGGTTGTTTTCAACATATAGCACAAGAGCCATCCTTCCTATTTGTGCTCCCTGGTTCTATCTTTTCCCCTCCATCAGCTCCCAGTGGCAGTACAAGTCATCGCCTACCTACTGCTTGGCCTTATTCTGTGTGTCACTGAGTCCTCCCAGACTCCCACACTCTTTGAACCAAACTCAAGTCTTCCATGTCCTCCATTGCCCTTTACCACCTTGTATCTTCTTTTAGGTTTCTTACCATTTCATCTATCCACCCATCATTCCATCCATTTTCTTATTCATTCATGCGCCTATGCATCTATCTGTTTATCCATCCAACCAGTATTTACTGTGCACCTGTCATGTGTTGGGCACTATGCCCATCATAGGAGATACAACAGTGAGCAAAAAGAGGCCTGGACCCTGCCCCCCATGAAACTGGTAGCCTGGTAAGGAAAAGACACAGTAATTCAATAATCACCCCAAGGATGTTTTACTAAAATAGCCATTTATATCCTTATGAAACGGACCCAAGAGAATGCTGGCAAAAGAATACTGTATCAGACACTCAGGGCCACTGCCTTGCTCTTCCTTGCTTTTCCTGGCTCTTCCCCATGGCTGGGGTCCCCTCATCTGCACTAACATCACCTCCTCAGTGAGGCCATCCCTGATCATCCTACCTGAAGCAGCAATCTGGCCAACTGCTTATTCTCCTCTGCCCTATTTTATTCTCTTCATAGCAACTGGTCTCTGTTGTATTTGTCATTCACCTGCTTACTGTATATCTTATGCAGAGTGTTAAGTTCCAAGGGGGCAGGTGCCTCACTTGTATGCTTTACAGCGGTCTCCAGAGCACCCAGAGGAGCCCCAACACATAGAAGGAGTTTCCTAATCATTTGATGAAAGAATGAATACAACCCAATACTTCATGGCTCCTTTTAACTACAGCCTCTCAATCAGATCCTGCTTATATTCAGTGGCTGTGCCAGAAGTAAACCCCCAACATAGATTAATTCTGGAAAACTGCTCAAATATGAAAAAGCAAGTTCTAACTGTTCACTTCTTTGAGAGCTGAAGCATCTACAAACAAAAGGAGAGATGTGGGGACTAAGAACTCAACCTACACCCACCTGATTATGGTGACTACATTTTTTACCAAGATGAGCCATACAATATTTCACCCACAGGGGGTCACGGGGAGACTGCACCAGAAGGGGGCCACTTGGGGAAATTAACTTTAGTTGCTACCCCATTAGTCTTCTCGTTGCATGGAGGCAACTTAAAAAGCATCCTTTGGACAATCTGGTCACTCAAAACAACAACAACAACAACAACAACAACAACAACAAAAATGCACTTTAAGTAGGTAAGCAAATAAATGAATGACTAAAGCCCGCCATTTGTCATTGGTAACAGTGCAATACGGTGCAGAGCAATCGCCAGCTACAAACCGCACTGCCTAACGTCTAGCTGGTTAACCCAACAGATGTCAACTGATAGGAGTCAGGGGAAGGGAACCTCTTATGAAATGGGAGAAGGGCAAGTGACTGAGGATTACACACTTCTATATATGTTTTGCAACAGCCAGTATATTTATTTTGCATTATTTGTATCAGTCCTTAGTCCCTCAAGGATCTGAAGCCGCTCTAAACAGAATGTGGTTAACAAAATAAGAAAGTAGACTCTAGGGTACAGAGACATGAATAAGCACAGAGGACCAGGACTAAACAAGGCCGGAGGCTGGAAGGTGGAAGAGATGATTCAGGGCAGTCCCAAGTCAGGCTGAAATGGGAGGCATGCTCCATCATGGTTATTATTAAGTATCAAAAGGAGAAATATTGCCAATGCCTTGAAGGAAGGAAAACAGTCCTGAATGAAGGGGTTAGAGGGCAGGGTTTCCAGTCAGAACCCCCTGGGTCCCTCCCTCACTAGCTCTGTCACCCGAAGCAAGTTACTCAGCCTCTCTGAGCCCACATGAAGGGCTGCCGCGGTGCCCACAAAGCACTTAGCACAGGGCCCACTGAGCATCATTTTTAGTTTTTTAATTTTTTTTTTGTACCACCATCACATTAGTATAATGTGAAAACCCCACAGCGAAGGTGTCCCCCTAAGTGGGTAGGGCAGGGTAGTGAAGGTAGAGAATTCTGTCTCTGGAGTCAGAGACCCCAGGGTTTCAGCTCTGCCACTCATGAGCTGTTATCACCTTAAAAAGTGACGATATCTCTGAAACCTAAATTTTCTCGTCTGTAAAATGGGTATGGTAACAGTACTGCACAGTGGTTATGAAGATCTAATGAGAAAAATCACAGTAATATGCACAATGACTGACATTTCCTGACTGCTTATAAGGTGCCAGGAACCCAGAGTAAACCTTCATGTGTGTTTTCTCACACAAAAATTATTCTATAGGGGAAGTTATTACTCGTGTGTGAGAGATCAGGGGACCTTAAAAGATAATGGACATCAAGTAGTTAGCACACCCCCGAGATGCCCACACTGGGACAAATGTAACCTCACCAAGATGCTGTGAGAGTCAAGAGCTGTTGCCTCAAGTCTCCCACCTGAGAATCTAATTAAAGGTATTCTGGAAGGAAGAAGCCTGGTCTCCAGAAGGGAAGCAGTGCTAGCTTGTGTAAGAGGAGAAGTAAAAAGCGACAGCAGTGCAGAAGAACTAAGATACCTGCCCCAGATGTGCCATGGGGAGAAACGGGGTGCTGAGGAACAGGAGCCCTCAGTTAGAGACTCCTGGAGGCAGTTACTGCCCCTCTCTGGTGCCCAGTGTGGTCTGGACTCAGCCAGACCAGGGCCCTGCACACAGTTCAAAAGCCTGTTTGTTAAACCTCTTTCTGTGATACTGTATTTGGAGGACTTGGGAGGGGAAAGGGGACACCCTCCCCAGGACTGTTACCCCAGATGCAGGTGGGACCTCAGACCAGAGCAGGTGGGTACTTGGCCTCCCAGACCTCAGGCTCTTGAAGCAGGGCCTTTTCTTTTTTTGTTTTTGTTTTATTTACTTATGTTTTTAAATTTAAATTCAATTAACATACATTATTGGTTTCAGAGGTAGCAGTGATTCATCAGTCTTACATAACACTCAGTGTTCATTACATCATGTGCCCTCCTTAGTGCCCATCACCCCATTATCCCCTCCAGCAACCCTCAGTTTGTTTCCTATGATTAAGAGTCTCTTATGGTTTGTCTCCCTCTCTGATTTCGTCTTGTTTTATTTTTTCCTCTCTTCTTCTATGATCCTCTGTTTTGTTTCTTAAATCCCACATATGAGTGAGATCATATGATAACTGTCTTTCTCTGATTGGCTTATTTCACTTAGTATTATACCCTCTAGTTCCAACCATGTCATTGCAAATGGCAAAATTTCATTTTTTTGATGGCTGAGTAGTATTCCACTGTATATATACACACCACATCTTCTTTATCCATTCATCTATTGATGGACATCTGGGCTCTTTCTATAGTTTGGCTATTGTGGACATTGCTGCTATAAACATTGGGGTGCAGGTGCCCCTTCAGATCACTGCATTTGTATCTTTGGGCTAAACACCCAGTCGCTGGGTCGCAGGGTAGCTCTATATTCAATTCTTTGAGGAACCTCCATACTGTTTTCCAGAGCGGCTGCACCAGCTTGCATTCCCACCAACAGACGGTTTCTCTTTCTTGGCTTCCTTGTCAACATCTGTCATTTCTGAAGCAGGGCCTTTTCCACAAGCTACTTGTCTACTTTGCTCCCTGAATCTATGAATCGCCCCTTTCTCCAACTAAGAGCCAGTAGTGCCAAGTAGAGGTCGTTTTGCTTTACCAAAGGTTTCACTGCACCCCACCTAGCAAGTTTGAGTAACCATTCAAAATTCACCTGGCCTACAGCAGGCAACGTTACATGGTGGTTAGAGAACTCAGAACAGGGGATGCCCCTGGGCAGTGTGAGTGGGGAGCCTGAAGGGAAACAAGAGAACCTTCTGGACTGAAGGAAATACCCTGATTAGGCTGGTGGTAAACAGAAAGGTGTAGTAGAAATAACTACAACAATAATAATAAAGCCTGGAACCTGGAAGGGAAACAAAGCTGCTGACCTTAAAAGAGGGAGATTATTCTAGATTATTCAGGGGAGGGACAATGATCACAAAGGTCCTAAGAGTGGAAGTGGAAGAGGAAGACGGAAGAAGAGCTCACAGTGAGGAAGATGGGAAGAAGCTGGGAAGATGGAGGAAGGGGCTGTGACCCAAGGAACACAGGCAGCCTCTACTGGAAAAGAAAAGGAAACGGATTCTCCCCTGGAGACTCCAGAAAGGAACGCAGCCCTGCCAACACCTGGATGTCAGCCTAGTTAAGACTCATGTCAAACTTGTGAGATAGAAAGTCTGGTTGTTTTAAGTCACTGGGGTTGTAGTAATTTGTTAACAGCAGCCAAATACAGGTATGCACATTTGTCAAATCTGATCAAACTGTACACTTAAAATCTATGCATATTATAGTATAAGAATTATGTCACGATGAAAAGGGAGAGAGGAAAAGAAGATTGGCTTTGTTCCCAGAAAGCTAGAGAACTACGTAAAGTTGTCCAGAGAAGGGGCTACCCTCTGAGGCCATCTCCGCCAGCAGAAGGACCTGTGTTGCTACCCTCACAGCTGACTTTTCTTCACCCTCCATGCATCTCCCAAACACATGTGGTTTCAAAGCCCCTTCCACATGAGCTGTCTTGTCAGCATCTTAGGAGACTGCCAAGACAGATACCGTCATTCATCAATCTGTCCCGTTATAGATGAGAGAGCTGGGCTGAGGGAGATCCAGTGCTTCTTGCTCCCCCCACCCCGGGCCCTTGCTACCATCCTGCCTTTTTGAGAACACACAGAAGACCAGCCCCAGTGGTCGGACAGGGAACTCAAAGGAAATGAAGGCTGGTCTGGGGGCAGACACACAGCACCAACCCCAACATCACAGACAACAGGTGTGCTTGGCGTGGCTTTAAGGAAGTCAGGGGTGGGAGCAGGTGAGCAAGTGAGCATGGGCAGCGGCCACCTCTGTGGCAGCTCTGGAGGGCCGTGGTGGGAGGGGACCTAGGCGTGGCTGTTGTAAGCCAAGCTGAAAAAACCAGAACCGCAAAAAATAAAATACAGACCACAAAATGTGAAAGCGGGAAGCACTCTATTCCAGCAGTTTCCAATGCTATTCCCAGCAGGGAAACCCATTCTTCCCCTCTCCCCAAACACCACCTTAGGGAGAGACCCCACGTTTGAGAGAGATACGGGCAGAACTGTTCGGGTGGAAACAGAGCGGGAAGGACCCTCTTGTCACCGGAACTCCTCCTTGGAGCTGCAGAGCTACAAAGAACATAGTTTGGAAACCTACCACTTTAGTCCAGCCCTCCACATTTTACAGAGGAGGAAACAGAGGCCTAAGGTGGGGGAAGAGACTTGCCAAGGCCACACAGAGTCTTTGTCTTCGACTGTGCAAGCCACTCACTTCTGACCATGCCGGGCCGTGGCTGGTTGACACAACGGCCTGAGGGCATGTTCTCACCCTTGGTAACTGTCAAGTGGACACAATTCGCCCTCCTTGGGCTGCTTAAGCTGTAGAGAGACTCAAGAACTGAGGTCTTAGTTTAAAATAATAATGAAAACATCCTTTCAGATCACTCAAAAATACTAAGGTATTGCTTAATTAGCCTGGCAGCCACCTACTATGGCCACTCAAGTCCTTGCAAAGAAGTGGAGCATGGTTGATGACAAGCCCACCTGGCTTCTGAAATAAGAGGCAGCCTGAAGTTAGAGACTAGCAGACAGTTGCAGCTATCCTAGTGACAGGCAGGCAGTGGGCGGACACTCCTTTCTTTAGGGGCAAGAGGTCACAGTCTCAATTACCCTGCAGCCAAGGGGTCCCGGGAGAAGAATGGGAGACAGAAGCCTGCTCCATGCACTGGACACACACCAGGGAAGGTGAGCACATAAGCACCTTCTTGAAAAACCATCTTCCTCAGAGTTCAGAGACTTGGGGGGCAAAGACAGACTTTGTACCCCAGAACACAGAGCCAGCCAGCCAGCACCTACAGGCACACAAGGCCTTTCTGAAGGGAGAAGCCCTTTATGGGCATCTTAACTAAAAGAATGGGGAGTGGCAGGCAGCAGGGGTAGACATGATCCAGGATGGAGCATGACAGGAGCAGGGATGGCCTGGGGGCACTAGTCCACAGTGCCACTGGGACAGCTTCGAGGCTTTGATCCTGCCCCAAAGGAAAGCATTTCCACACTGAGACTGGCCCACCCTCTAGAAGCCCTTGTGCTGGGCCTGGAGGGAATCCAGAGAATGAGCTTTTCCATTTCACTGCCTAGTACGACATGACCTGACCACCACGGCCCATGACATTCACTCTGGTCACTTATCTGCTGCAAAATGAATTAAGTTCTCAGACTGAGTCCAAGAATTTGAAAAATGTGACTGCTGAACAGTGCTCAAAGCTTGAACTTCCAGGGGCTGACGGAAATTCTTCCCTGGAGTCTGATTTTTCTCTTTTCACCCTGCGTCTGAAACACAAGGACCTCAGACTTGGCCTCGGGAGTCTTGGGGACCTGAGGGGACATCTCCAACCAGACCTTCCGAGCTTGAACAGATGCTCTGCAGGTGTCAGAGGGATGGCAGTGGCTACCAGGGCTACCAATGGCTACCTGTGGGGTTTCTTACTGTACCTGGGGTTAACTGAGCAGTCACCGTTCCCTGGGGCCCTCCTTTCTGTAAATCATGTTACAGTGAATGGTCACTGAACACTTCCTATTTTCCAGGTGCCGCCTAAATGCCTTATAGCTATTAGGTCATGTAATCCTTATAACTACCCCATGAGGTATGTACGATTATTATTATTTTTTTTTTTTTAAAAGATTTTATTTATTTATTTGACAGAGAGATAGAGAGAGCGCACAGATAGTCAGAGTGGCAGGCAGAGGGAGAGGGAGAAGCAGGCTCCCCACCGAGCAGGGAGCCCGATGCGGGGCTCGATCCCAGGACCCTGGGATCATGACCTGAGCCGAAGGCAGACACTTAACCGACTGAGCCACCCAGGTGCCCCGGTATGTACGATTATTAACACTGCTTTACAGATAAGGAAACCGAGGCTCAAAGAGATTAAATAACTTGCCAAGTCACACAGCTAGGAAATGGTGGCGGTGCCCCAGGACTCAGGCCCCACTTGTCTGCCGCGTCAGCCCATGCTCGCGACCTCTCTGCTTTGTTAAACACCTCTCACCTGAGCGAGAGTTTGTCAACCTCTAAACACCTCCTGGCTTTTTATAATCCACCCCCCACCACCATGCCAAGTCTCTCAGCTGCACAAACACAGACTATTCTCACAGTAAAGAATAGCTGTGGTAGGTACACATGTGAACACCCCAGTTTCCTGTGAGGCCCGATGTACTTGTTCAGATGGGCTCCCAAGCAAGACCCTTCTGCCGGTTGAAGATTGACCAGGGCTGGGGCTTACACGTTAACAAAACCACTGTCACACGGTGACGGCTATAGGTCTTGAGTCCTTGTCTTAGAGACCAAGGACAACAATCAAAACCCAGGATCATGGACCATGAACTAGGTGATAAAGCACACGTGCTTAGGACAGCCGCCTAGAGAACTGGACGTCTGGAAGCCACAATTTCAGCCTTCGCTCCTCACTAAGCAGCCACGTGACCTTGGGCAATTTACTTAACAGCATTTATGCCCTGGGTTCCTTATCTGAAAAACGAGATTCTTACCACCTGCCTTGTCTGCATCACGTGGAAGCTAGGGGCCCATCAAGGTTGCAGTTATGAAACATTATGTGTGCGAAACACTTTGATTACTATGGGAAACTATTCAAATGTAAGGTGCTGCTGTGATCTATCAATTCCCCTTTCAAAGGAAAGGTACTAGGACGTAGGATACGTGGCTCAACCTGTGTGCTGGGTGTTCCATGATGACCAAAGTCTAGTGTCCACAAACCATCCACCGATAAACAATTCTAGCTGATACTGATAGGTCAAGATGGTCTCTAAACGGACAGCAAACACACAGTGAATAGCAGTTCTCAGTAACTGTCACAGTAAAGGAAGCTAAAAAAAAAAAAAAAAATCCAGCTGGAATTTCACTATAGAAGCTATTCAGATTCCCTTAGACATAAAAATAAACAATTTTGCTTCCGTTTCTCAAAGTTTTTTGGTTTTTTTAAAGATTTTATTTATTTCTTTATTTGCCAGAGAGAGAGAGAGAGCACAAGCAGGGGGAGCGGCAGGCAGAGGGAGAGGCATGCTTCCCGCTGAGCAGGGAGCTCATACGCGGGGCTCAATCCCAGGACCCCGGGATCATGACCTGAGCCGAAGGCAGACGCTTAACCATCTGAGCCACCCAGGTGCCCCCGTTTCTCAAAGTTTAATGTAAGGCAGAATATAAGCTTGGTGTCAGACCCTCCTCACAGATAGTCCCTAAACATTCAACATGAACTATTTTTCCATTATCATTATTATTTTTTACCATCCTTCAGGAAAAGTATGATGTAATAAAAGAGTCTAATAATTAATAAATTGGGCATTAAGAATCAAACACTCCCCTGGTATCAATTATCACTCCAAGAAGGAAATTTTTTTGCAAGGTTTGATGGGTTTTAACCAGTAAACATCTGGAATTTTCCACTCACCAAGCTCTGTGAGGATGTCTCTAGCTTCAGAGAGAGGTAAAATAAACTTCAAAGCAGAAAAGAAAGAAGGGACGAAGCAAACCAAGTCTAGGTTAGAAAGATATCCACATTTCAAGTTCATTTTTCTCAGTGAGAAAATTCTCCCTGGTCTACACTGTACAGCTGTCTCTGGAGGACTTAGACACAAACGCCCCATTTCAATGACTCTGCCGTGCCAGGGCTGATGGAGGCCACCTTCTGGGTCACTGCAGCCTGAGAGAAGAGGTGGAGGACACGGAGATCCTTACTTAGATTAGTCTGGTCACTGAGCTCCAAGTAAGGGGCTGAGTTCTGAGGTCAAGGCCAAAGCAGTGGCTCTTCATGACTCTTTGCAGGGTGAATTAATTTGAGTATTAGCAATCAGTAAATTCCAACCTGTTCTATAAGAACCACTTTTCTCCTAGGATGGAAAACGTATTACCTCTCTTTTTTTACCTCCCAGTGCCCACGGGAATCAGCAGCTGTGGAGAAAGTCTGCCCTATTTGGTAATAGGCTGGTTCCGCCTCAATGTGGATCAAAACACTAACAGTTTTTCCACATATTCATCAACAACAACAACAAACTGTACTTCCTAAAAAAATTTTTTTTTCAAGTTGTTATCTTACAAAGTCCCCATGTATATAGGTAAACTATAAGCAAACATCTCTAGCCATATTTAACAGCAAAATCAGATTTCAGAAAGGCAGGTCAGGCATCCTTCTGGAGGACCCTGGACCCAGGGACAAGACATTAAGGAGACTCCCAACTTTCTCTGGGTTCAATTCTCAAACCTCTTTATGGATGCCAAAAGCCAGCATCTTTTGTTGTGTGTACTGGCAGCTGTCTCTTCCAGCCAAAGATGGAAGAGAAAAACAGAAAGCCTCCAGAGAAAAGAAAAGATGACCAGTGGAATGTGAATTAGTTCCAGCCCCCAACATTGCCTGGTGTTGCAGGGGACTATGGGAGGGACCTCCTTGGGGATCTTCAAGTGCAAGGCAGCACTGTGGTTGCTCGTCATGTCAGCATGAGGCTTAGAAAAAGGAAAGGTGGTAGACAGCAAAGGAGACTTGGACTGGACCTCAGGAAGGACTTTTGTTGAAGCACTCAGGGAGGTTTGAGAATCTTGGTCCATGGACTCAACTAAGGAAGAAGATGCAGGACAATCTCATGTGTATGTCTAGGGCTGCAGGAGGTGCACGCCAGCCTCTGAGGGTGCCCTCCAGAGCTGAGTCTATGACTCAATGAAAAGTAACTTCTGGCGGTTTGGGTGAAACTCTCAGGTCCCATGTCGCCTGCCCACAGACTTGCCATGGGGGACACGGAAGCCTTCTCAGTGAGCCTCTGCACAAGGCCTGAAAAGAGGTGTGTGGAAAACAGTATCATGAAAAATTTCAGCCATGCATCCACACGAGACAGTAACAGGGGGCTGAGCTCGAGTTTGCCTGCTCCTTCCCACTTCACTTGGGGGTTCAATCTGTACTACGGAGAAAGAAGACCAACACAGGAGTTGGAGAGGAAGAACTCTGATCTTTGGTCTTACTTCCATTCTGTGTTTTGAGGGCAATTAATCAACAGTGACCAACTTTTCCTGCCCTAAAAGTTACGAGGTTCCACAGGGCATCCAACTTGAGTTCTGCATCGATGTCAAGAACAATCCTTTGCACACCCATTTCCTGTGTTTGCTTAGACAGTGGCAGGGGCTCAGAGAAAGGGCTCTGTATCCTGTAGGCTTAGCAAGGTAGAAGTGGATGGGCAGGGGGCACTGAGGAGCTGGGTGGGTTTGGATAGGTCATTTATTAACAGGCAGCCACCCTTTCCTCACCGGTAATGGAGGAGGGGGGAGGGTAAGTGCCACCGGAGAGGCCTGTATGATGGAGTAAAGAAAGTAACACAGGGGAAAGCCCAGCAGAGGCCTGGCACCTGGTAGGTTGACCAGCCACTTTTCCTTCCCTGCTCTCAGCAAACCTATGACAAATGCACTCAACCATAAAATCCAAAGAAAAATAAATATACTCTGGCCTGCCGGGGGCAAGGACACCGGCTGGCAAAGAGCAAAACGTCAACCAAAGCGAGTGCCTTCCTGATGGAGGTCCCACAGTCACCCTCAGTCCTCTGCTCAATTCCACCAACTCTGGGGGGACAGCCCCCCTGTGGACCCCAAAGGAAAAGCTCCAGGACTTGCATCTCCCAACCCCACAGGCCCATTTGCCTAGGTACTGGCCCATCAGGTAGCTTCCCTGTGGCTGCAGAGAACATCCTTGGGACTGGGCAGTAAAACATACAGATGGCCAAATGGATGGAGGTGGCGGGATGAAATTACACAGCACTCATCTGTGTAAGTGCTGCTTAATATATTATGGCTCTGGCATCAGTAACGTGTATGCAAGCAGGTGACGGCCCGAGCCAACTTGGTGCCCTTTAGGAGCACTGACGGGGCTGGCAGTCAGGTCGCCTGATGACAAGCATATTACTGGGGTCCAGACATCATTTCATTCCTGCTCCCCCCATCGCTATGCTTTCACCACCTTGGCCTCCTTCAGCTCTGGCAAGAGGCCAAGCCCATGCCAGCCTGTCTGTCTGAACACTCTTGCCCTCTGCTCTTCTCATGGCTGGTTCTCTTCTCATCTGTTAGGTTTGGGCTTAAATGGCACCTCCTTAGAGAAGCTTTTCCTGACCATCCTAAGTGGGTTCTCCTTGACACTCTGTGCCCTGCTTATTTCCTTCCTCGTGCTTCTCCCAGGGTGTTAATTATTTAACTAGTGTGCTAGCCATCTCTCCCACTAGACTGTAAGCTCCTAGAGGGCAGGGCCCGGACTGATCTCATCCCTGACTGTATCACGGCCAATTCATGCAATGCCTGGCACCCACCAGGTACGCAGGACGTGTTTGCCATCTTGATGAATGCACAGTAATCCTGAAGGAGGTTTATTTCCAAAAACCTTAAGTTGAATCGAGATTTGCATCATGGCAGCTAAAGTTTAACTCAATAACCCAAAGATCCCTGTCTGTGAAAGACCCACATCCTGCCAAATGGAGACAATGAAACATGCCAAGGGCCAGGTGAAGGTGGCTGATGTGGCCTTCTCCCCTCTCAGAGGCTTATCGGGTTTGTACACATGTCTCTGTGATGCGCTCAGACTGGCTGCAGATCCTTAATCCATCCAGTTAACTGTTAACTACTCTGGCCTCACTGACACTTGCATTATTAACTATGGAGCAGGAAGGACAACCATTTGTGAGCCTAACACCTCAGAACCTGGCTCAATCCTGGACATGATAACTACCCAGGCTCTGGGCTGAACAGTTTGTGGGCTTATGTAGCAAGGAGGCTAATAAAAACACATTTCTCAAACACCGTATGGCGAGGGCAACTGAAATACATCCTCCTCAAATGCAATATACTTTTTTTTTTTTTTTTAAAGTCCCGAATGCAAACGGAAACAAGGGGCTTGAAGATGTTAGATGGTTTATAGGACTAGCCTCGTCAGTGTCTGGGCCATCTCGATGGATGTTTAAAACCTAGTTTAAAACCCAGCCATGGGAAAGTGAGAGAAATAGGAAGAGAGCCTCTGCCAGTCTCAAAAAGGAACTTAGGGGACCCTCAGGAAATTTAAGTGGGTATAGATTTCCCAGTGAAAAGAAGGGTCATGGCAGAAGTCTCAAGGCCAGTTGTGAATGTCAATTAGGTTTGGGGCTCAGGCTCTGTGCTCATGGACGAGGTGTCTTTCCTATCCCCACATCAGGATTCAAAAGGCTGGCAGTTTCTAATGAGAAAATATTTTCAACCATGAAGTTGACTCTGCTGGAAGAGCTCCAAAGGGAAAGTCCCTCCAGTTACTCGGAGGGAAAAAAAAAATTACCTTCTTGGTCTGGAATCTGGGGATATTTTATGCAGATGTCTCAAACAGAAGTTAATAAGGGGAAGTCAGCTTGCCTTTGATTATTCCAACAGGCTACTGCTATTAAGAGTTGCACAACTCTTGGGCAAGGCAGGGGTGGGTTTTGGCTTCTTTTTTTTTTTTTTTTAAAGCCTGTCCTCATGGGAACTGCTTTTTCTTTTCTAAGAATAGTTCATTAAAACTTCCCTACTCACATCTATTCCATACCTCTGCTCTGGCGGGAATGCGGACAGTAACGCAGGCCCATCTCAGAAGGCTCTGTGGTGGGCACTCCTGGGGTCTGCCACAATGACTTCTCAGAATGGCAGTCCCACTTCCCTGCTGAGAACTGGGTGGAGGAGCCACAACCCACGCCCCCACCACTTTTTTTTTTTTTTTTTTTTTTGGTGCAGGCTGAATAATTTCAACCTGCAGCCTGCAGGTAACAGAAATTGCCCAAGCTCCTAGAATTATCACTGTGGGACAAACACATTCTCTTGTTTTCATGTGGTTCTGTTTTATACCGTTCTAGGTGAGCCAGGAGACATCCACCGGCCCAGGGCAAGAGCACACAGGAGGATGTAGGGAAATACAAATAGCCCTTCTCCTTTGGGGCAGAGCAACTGTTCGTGCGACTAACAGTGGAATCCACCCGGTTTGGGGGCAATCCAATAGGGAAGAGTAAGCTGCTATTGGGTGAGATTAAAGACTTCTGGGATTGGTCCCTATAATGGAGGGGCTGGGTAATAAAAAAAAAAAAAAAATCATGGGAAAAGAAATAGGGGAGGGTGAACACAATATACCTTAGCAGAAACTCTTCTGATGTCCTGGAGCTACACAATGGAGAGCTCTTGGGGGGGGGGGGGGGGGGGGGGGGGGGTGAGGAAAAATATTCTGTTTCCGGAGACAGCTCCAAGAATCATGAGTAGGTGTGAGAAACAAGGAAGCTTATAGATTAAAAAAAAAAGAAAGAAAGAAAGAAAAGGGGGGAAAGGAAGGAGTCAGGGAAGGGGGGAGTGAGATCTCTGAGAGACAGGGGAATTAAAGAACACCATGGCAACAAGTCCGTCCACCTACCCCGGCCGCCCACCCACAGCCAGATTCTTTGCTGACGCACTTGAGAACAAGCTGGTTCCTACCAGCTCAGGAAGGTGAGCAAACCCAGAGAGCTCATTAAATTCCTTCTCAGCGACTCTTGTCTGCCTGCAGATAGTGAGCAAGGAGGATATAAATAGAAGTTATATAACATCTCTTTGTTGATTCCTGTGCTTACCAAAAAAATGCAGCATGACCTTGTTTTTTCTGAAGCATTTTCCTCGGCCTACTGGGTTGAGGACTTTAATCAAGTTAGGGATCATCTTAAAGTTTAAACAGCAGGATATAGATTTCCAAGTTAAGGGTGCTCAGGACAATCAGCCAAGCTTGGAACCCTCAGGGTCAGGTCTTGCTCAGGTATACAAAATATCCAATAGCTATATAAAAAAAAAAATCTTGAGGAATTGTATAGCTTCTTCTTAGAACACTTCCTGATCATGCTAGGGGTAATATTAATTCCCAAGAGCCAAGAACCATTAATAAAATGGCTTCTCGAGTTTTCTAAAGGAGATCAGAGCACTTAAAAAAATATACATATATAAATTTAAAGCTAACTGAGGCTCCTAAATGCCTCCAGGCATAATCAGCGCTCCTTTTCTCTCTTAAAAGGCAAGACATTAAGAGTCCAGTGGACTAAAAAGGCCTCCTCCTCAGAGATGCCTTCAAAAATGAGCACTGCAGGGAGACACGAATGTGCCCTGAACTGCAGCCCAACCTGGCCAGCTCTCCAGTGCCTCCTGGGGCTTCTGAACAGACTGCCCCTTGGCGCCTTGGCGTGGAGGAACTGAACAGGAGACGTGCTTGCAGGAGGCGCTGCAGAGCCCCGTGACTCTGATACCTCGTCTAACCTGTTGATGCCACAACACTCTTTTAGAAACTGTTGCCATGGGAACTTGCCCCTCTCAGGCATTTGTCAAGAAATGTCACAGGTGCTAGAGAATTCAATGCCCTTGGTCTCAGTGAGCTTTCTCGGAGTCTCGGAAAGCGTGGCTTCAACCAAGAGGACTTTCAAACTTGTGATGCAAGGGTTTTGAACACAAACACCTTGGAAGGGGTTCATCACATAGGGCGTGGGGGGGGCATGTTTGTGCTAGGAGAGCCCGCGAGTATATATAGGCCCCGCTAAGCATTTAAATTCTATACAGTGTTTTTAATGCAGCACCTCAGCTAAACAAAGACTCTATAGGGCTCTAAGTAGCTCAGACAGTGACCCCAGCAAGAGATGCTATGGCTGTCATCCCTACTAGGGGATTTCCTTTCCCATCAGAACTGGTGGGGTGGGCAACAACACAGTAATGCATAAATTCAGGATGTAGACAAGAGTCTACATCCCCTGCCGAACCCCTCGTCCGCGGACAGTCACTGCCTCAGCCATCTCTCAGCTGAATTCCATTAGCCTCCTGCCTTCTCCTCTTGTAAATTCCTGCCAGAAAAACAGGCTCTACCTTCTACAATATGAACAGTGCAGATCTGGTAGGAACCAACACATCTCCATGTCCCGACGCAGCAATGTTGCCAGGTAACAAATGTAGAAATATACTCAGAAAACTGTATGTGACAATATACAACCTCCGCGCTGCAGCTGATAACCGAGGGAGTGTTAAAACACCATGTTCTCTTAACACTTGGGCTTTTGGTGTGAAAATAAAATTAAACGGGATACTTCCTCTTGTAAATATAAGACAGGCATACAACTCACACATGCATCCACTAATTGGAAATAGTAGAGGGGTTTGCGACAGCCATCTGCAATGCACTCTGGCTTTCACTCCCCACTCTCCCCGCCAACATGCATTCCAGAAAACTCAAAGAAACATAACTGAGCAAGAGCCCTTCTTATATCAGGGACAAGTTCACCTCTGACCAGACAAAGCTACTCAATAAAGGACACCAGTAGAAACTAAAGAAAAAGCTCATACATTATTATAAAACTCATCATTGTGTGGATTGGTAGGATGACTTTGAAAATTGATGGTATAACCAAGCAGGGATTCCTTGCCTCTTGAATGAAATAACCACTGCTTTGTAGCCCTAGCCCCAACGGTAACAAGACAGACATTGCTCTCCAGTGTGCGTAGCCCCTCAGTGAAAATGGAGCACTGAGTTAACTCCCTGGCATTGGACCTTTCCATCTTCAAGGCTTTCTAGCATGGTAGAGAGGTGAGAGATGTTTGAGAGGCAGACTTGGGTTCAAATCTCAGCTTTGTTAATTGGGTGACTTTGGGTAAGAGCTTTGGCTCTTGGGACTCCTGAGTGGCTCAGCTGGTTAAGCATCTGCTCTGGGCTCAGGTTGTGATCCCAGAGTCCTGGGATCAAATCCCGCATCGGGCTCCTTGCTCAGTGGGGAGCCTGCTTCTCCCCTTGCTTTTGCACACTCTCTCATAAATAAATAAAATCTTAAAAGATTTTTTAAAAATTTGTCTGAGAGAGAGAGCACGCACAAGCCAGGGGAGTGGCAGGGAACCTGACATGGGGCTCTATCCCAGGACCGGAGATTATGACCTGAGCCGAAGGCAGATGCTTAACTGACTGGGTCACCCAGGTGCCCGAGCTCTGGCTCTTTTGAGACTCACCTTCCTCCTCTGTCACTGGAGCTATCTGACCTAGCCCAGATAAAGTACATAACGGCACCATGTACAGCTCCTGCCCTAGAATGGGCACTCTTCCTTTTTCTTTCCCCCAAAATGAGTATTCGTCAACCAACTAAAGACTCAAATATGGGGAGAATCCAATGCACGGGGCCTCTTTGTGCAAAATGAGTAAAAGCTGAGCTCTAACAAGCCCCACATTATGCCAGAGCACAAGTGCTTCCTTCGATGCAAGTAAAACCCCAAAATTGTTACTAATGTCATTTAACCTTTCATAGAAGCCCTAATTAAACGAGCCGCCTCTGTCTTCACAGAGAGGAAGTTATGCAAGAGAGTTTCCTCATCATTAACTTTCATAGACCTGGGAACTTGGAACTTGCTAGAGGTGAGGCGGCATGTATAGCACTTAGAGTTTTTATTTGGCAAACAAAACAGCAAGCCTAAAAGAGAAAGACTTTCACGGTTTCCTTCTCTGTCATTCACAGGACAATATTATAACCAAAGCACAGACACCAGCCACAGAAACTGTCTTCTGCTGTATTCAGAAGGCACAGCACCCTCTACAGAGTCCATCCACCAAAAGACCAACCGAGAGTGAAGCCACAAATCCCACTTTGCCTGATCAACAGAGCCAAGGCCCTCGAAAGGGGTCCACAACCCCTTTCCTTGGTCCCCAGCCAGGGAGGGGGATGTGTCCACGTCTGTGCCAAGGAAATTAATGGAGGCTTCTCATACAGGGAGGCAGCAACACAGAGAGCTGAGACCTCAGGCTGTGGCAGGAAATAAACCCGGACACAATTACCAGCTAGCTCGGTGACCCTAAGCAAGTAACTTGACCTCTTGGGTCCTTTATTTCCCCTTTAGCAAAAAGGGGTCATGGCAGCACCTACCCACACAGGATCGCCATAAAGAGTAAATGAGATCATGCAGAGAAGGCATGTGGCCTAGCTCCTGGAACATGAACATTCAGATTCTGGTCCTCATTATTATTACTACTATCTGGTTATTAAGAAGAAAAAAATAGACACTGAGCGTTCCTGGCACAATAAGGATATTCCTCCAAATTCACATTATGTATTTCCCTTGGACTCAGCTAAACTTAACTCCCTTCCACCCCTAAAGAAGGTGCCCCTTTATAGTTGTTACAACCACTAACCATAAATTTTCACATCCTAATGCTTATATTCAAAAAAGGACAATAAGGCTAAAGTATTACGGTGGCCACAGATGGTCAGAACTTGTATTCATTCAGTGAACATTTAGAACATTTAATGAACACCCACCATGGTCCAGGTGCTGGGGAGTCAGATAGAGGCTTGATCCTGGAAGAAATTACATTCCCGGGTGGGTGAGTAGAGAGAAAAATGTACAACCAAAAAGTAACCATGAGCAATTACTATGTGTTAAGCAGCACGCCGAGCTGAGCACTTTCCATACATCTCATCTAGTTCTCAGAATGACCCTACAGAGTAGGATTCTCTCCACTGAGATGTTAGGTACAGACTGAGTTCCCTTCATCTCACACACACAGGAACTTTTCTACGGAACTTGGGGGTGAGGACAAATTTGGTTTCTGTTCCCTTGGGTCTTACAATGAACCTCCACTTAAAGTGTGGTGACTGCTAGAGTGAATGAACAGCCCAGAGGTGGAGACCACTACACCTCTGCCTCAGGGGATCAAGAGGAAGTTTCCAGAGCAGGAGACATTTCAGACAGGGCTTGGGAAGTATTCTGGGCAGAGGGAAACAGAGCCTGTCCCATGTGGAGCAGAGGCATCTGAGTACACAGAAGGGCCTAGCAAATGAACAAATGTGACTGCAGGACGCAGAGAATCGGGGTGTGGGTAGAGAAACCCAGGCAGGGCCAGACCATGCAGGGTGCCACTGGATTTCATCATGGCTGCAGTGAACTCCAGCGTCTGCAGAAGACTGTTAAGACAGGAAATGAAGTGGTCAAGCTTCTTTTTGGGGGACATCACTGACAGTAGCATGCAAGAGAGAAATGCCCAGAGGCAGGGAGGCCTTTAAGAGGCTATCCCAGTTATCCAGGTGAGAAACAATCAGGCTCAGAACTCGGACAGCCCCATACTGGCAGGAGGTAGGTGTAACAGGGTGGTCAATAGCAGGAATTCTGAAGCCAGAGTGCCTCATTTCAAATCCCCGCTCTTCCGACTCCAGCGGGGCCAATATGGTCAGGTCATTTAATCTCAAGGTGCCAACTGTCTGGCTCATTTTAAGTCCCAACTGAATGCTGACCATTAAACTACTGGGAGGTGGAGTGGATACAGAATGAGCTCCTGACGAAAAGCAAGAGAGGAAAGAGACTAGAGACATCCAGGTATCTCCCCTGGGCAACAGGAGGGTTGCTGGTGAGCCCACTGAGCAGCACATGGAATACAAGAGGGCAAATGGGGCAGAGGAGGGGAGGTGACAGGTGCACTTGAGGTCATCCTAACCTAGAATTAACACAGGTAGAGATGCCCAACAGAGATTTGAACAGAAATCTAGAAATCAGCAAAGAGGTGGAGTCGGGAGCTACACCTTTGGGAGTTGTTGGCATGAACGGTAGCTGGAAGCCATGGGAGTAGATGAGATCACCCAGGGAGTTTGGAGAAAAAGAAGACAAACAGGCTGGAGCCCAGGCTCCAACTTTTCATTTATTTTAAGGTTAATTAAATGCCCCGAGGTGAGTAGGAAACCTTTGGAGGTACAGAAATAGCAGAGCACTGGGCCATAAAGAAGTGACTAATTTAAAATATGGTGGTCTGGGGTAGGATCATCAGAGAGGGCTTACAGATGAAAAACCTGCAATCCCAGGTATCTGGACCCTTGAGCCACAAGGCCAGCTCCCCACAGGAAAGAGCTGCTTTAGTCTGCCTTCCAAATCTGTGTTGAAAGGTGATAAACAGGAGTAATGGAATATATCTGAGTAGAGACGGTGAAGGAAAGGAAAGATCACCTCTAGGAAAAAAAGAAGTCTTCTAAAACACAATCCCACTGCCCCTGCACACCATTTCCCCCCTGAAAAAAAAGGAAAGGAAAGAAAAAGTTAGAAACCTCTCTCTCCTTAAATTCCTGTTTATTAGGTGAATGAGTGGCCAAAGTATCTTGGGACTTAGGATATTGGTCATCTGGTGAATATTTACTAAAAACCCATTGTTGCATACCAGGGGATGAAGAGCACAGAACAAAGAGGAAAAGACATGGTTCTTTCCCTTCAACAGATTAATATTTAGACAGCAAATATTCAACAAGCACAGGGGTTGGCAGAGATTTCTGTAAAGGGCCAAATGGTAAATATTCTAGGCTTTGTAGGCTATATGGTCTCTGTTGCAACTATTCAACTCTGCCCTCATAGCATGAAAGCAGCCAGAGATAATACTAAAGGAGTAAGCATGGCTGTGTTCCAATAAAACTTTATTTGCAAAAGCAGGCCGTGGACTAGATTTGACCTACTGGTCATAGTTTGCCAAGCCCTGGACTAACACACCACAAGCCAACAGAGGTGAATGTGGTGTCAGCCTGGAAGTTCGTAAACAGCATTCCCTCCTTGGAAGTCATTAAGGAAAGTTAGGAAGAGCACAGACCTCTTGCTAGACCTAAAGGAAGAGAAAGAAAGAAGGAAAATCTGGGCTTGTTGTGGATTTAAGAGGATAAAATGAAATGATGGTTCAATATATAACCTTTTTCAAGTCTTCTCTGACATTTTTTTCTGCTCTTCAGTTAAATTTTGAAGACCATGAAAAACCCGAGAATTCCTTTGAAGACACCTCTTAGAAACCAATTCCTGCTTTTTGCACGAGGGAAAGAGATTAACATTCTGCTTCCAAAGATCTCTCCGTAACCCCCAATAAATGCAGTCCTCTAGTGGAAGGCCAGAGGAGCAGATATATGGGCTTGCCCACTTCTGCCTAAATTGTTGGCTTTACTACTCAGAAAAAAAGAAAAATAATACCGGGTCTCCAATTCCTCTAAAAACATGAGCCAGGGTGCACACTTTGCCCTAGGAGCACCTCAACAGGACAGTGCTTCTTATACCCAAGTGAGGATGAGCCACAAACATATGTGCTGACAAGCCTTGCAGTCATTTCTTGCCCTAAACTACAAAATGAAGCCAACAGGCCCATGCCTTCTCTAGGTGCCCACCATCACTTGGAGAGATGCCACAACCAGGATTGCACTATGCGAGGGGTCACTTTCCTTTTTTAGGAGAGTCACTCATGTCTTATGTTCCCAAGAATGGTAACCACCTTTGAGTGTTGAGTTTCTATCAAAACCTGAATTTTGAGATCAAAAATCTTAAAAGACCTTAGTTCAGTGACACACTAGTTTCCTGGGAATGGAGAAGAAGGAAAAAAAAAGGGAAAGGAAAGTAAAGGCCTGGGGCAGGGAGCACTTAAAACCACAGAGTGACTGGACTGCCCTTCACCTTCCACTTCATCCAGAATGTCTGTCATTACAAGTAACCAGTACCCAAGGCACAGAAGTGTCCTGACCTTCTGGACCGCTAACATCATTTCAAATATACAGTCAGAGGGACTTAGGTAAACTGAGGATCAAAACAAGGTAAAACATAGCACCCCCTCTAGGCCTACTAGATCGTAAACTACTAGACAGAAGCAAAAGCTCAGAAGTCAACTTTTTGAGAAGAAACCTATTTAAAAAAATGAAGTCCATTTTTTAAAAAGATTCATTTGTTATCTGAGAGAGAGCATGAGCCCGAGGAGTGCGGGGGTGGGGGGAGGGACAGAGGGAGAAGGAGAGATTGAACCACAAGGAGACTCCCCGCTGTGCATGGAGCCCGAATCTCATGACCCTGAGATCATGACCTGAGCCAAAATCAAAAGTCAGGAGCTTAACCAACTGAGCCACTCAGGCGCCCCTGAAGTCCATTTTTTAAATAAAAAACATTTATTAATAAAAATAATCAGCCAATTTTGAGATCTTTCTACGACCCTGGAAACTGCATGAGGCACTTTCTGTGGCCCACCTTGTCTAACTGGCCCAGGAGCCCCGTGAGGGGGACACTGTCACCATCTTGCTTTTCAGTTGGCAACCACGCTGACAGAGGTCAAGGACTTTGCCCCAGGTCCTCAAGAAGGATGTAGTCAGAAGCAGGGCTCGAACCCGGATCTTCCTCATTCCATACAATCAGTCCCCAAGGCAGCAGCTCACAGGTGTGCAGTGTCTGCCGGGGCAGGCACTTTACCCCCTCCGTTACAATGTTTTATCCTCTCAATAACTCCATGAGGAAGGGACTTAGTTTTTCTAACTCTTACTTTACAGATGAAAAAGCTGAGTGAGTTTCAAAGTATCCTGAGAAAGTCCAAGGTCACCCCACTTGCCAAGGGCAGGGCTGGGATTCCAATACAGGTGTTTCCACTCTAGAGGCCAAGTTCCTTCCCACGTTCATAGGCTTCCCTTCTAGGCAGTGTCCCTGAAGTCTCTGACCCTTTGCCACCAAACTCTCAAAGGCAGCTGTTCAGACCCTTCCCAGCTTTAGCTGAAGGGCAGAGTGTCCAGGGAAGCTTGCTGGGGACAAGCCACCTGCCTCCCTCTTATTTCAATTCCAATGGCTCCCAAACCCCCAACGCTGGGGCAGGGGGGAAGCAGCCTTCTGACTGTGGCAAGCTACACTCATTTCCCACATGGATAAAACCTGAGGTCAGAAAACACCACTCAGAAATGACTCATTTCTGACTTCCCTGCCAAAAACAACACGCTTTTACGTAACTTGCTCACACACCAATCTCCTGCTCCTTCTAAGGGTGAGTGTCCTGTCAAACCAAGGCTCTTCCTCACAAACTGGCCTTCCGTTTCCAGCAGAGGCAAATCAAATCACCCTTTCTGGCTTCATCTCTTCTGCTAACTGGGGTCAGAGGGAGCCAGACCAACATGCTTCTCCAACATGCTCTTCTGGTGACTTCTTCTGGAAGGGGTGGGAGAATGCTTATCTAATATTGGCTCTTGGGCTGATTTCTTAAGCCAACCACAAAATAAGTGTGTGGTGGGGAAAAGGCCCCAAGGGCTAGGGATCTCTCTCAGATGAATGTGCAAGCCAGTTTCCTGATGGAGCACTTCTCACATTTTCCATCTCCAGCTGCGTACGTGCAGAAAAGAAAGCCCTTTTTGGGTGTGTCTGTAGGCTAGACTTGGCATAGGAATAGCTGGGCAGCCATTTGATACATAAAATTCACTGTGCTTCTGCAACCGGAAGCAATTAGTCCAAAAAATTTTTTGTGTTATGTCTGTCCCCTTAATTTGCTATGAGGCTCTCTATGGTCATGTCAGCACATATATCCCCGAACATCTGTATTTGCTTAAAAAAAAAAACAACCCAAAACACAAGATAGTGTTCAAAGAGATACCTTACTCCCCCTCTTTTCCAGGTGAGGACAACCTCTACCCTCCTGCAGGGAAGAGGAAGCAGAGGGAACTTCCCCTGGGTGCTGGTGGGAACGTCTCAGGAGGAAGGAACACAGAAATTGGCAAGGACTCGAAGGACGGATATGCAAGTGCCGTAAGGCTTGCTGAGCCCGGAGTGTGCCAAAAATTAATTCATAAGCAAATGCTTATTTTATAGTTTCCCACTTGCTACAAAACACCAAGCAGAAAGGAAAGATTCCTTCTGAGGGCTGGCAGGATGGGGGTGAAACCAGAGTGGGGAGAAAAAGCAGGGGTTGTTCAAAGCGAAGCTTGATTCCATGGCGGGGCAACGTGTCACTCCCCCTTTTGTGGAGCCCAAGGGCGGTGGTACCACCTCATTGTTCCTATAAGCAGAGGGTTCATTCACCATGAAGTCTGAGCTACTCTGATGGCACCCAGGTAGGAGGAGTTTTGGAGATTAGATCTACCCTCAGATAAGCCAGGGCACAGACGGGAGATGCTAGAAGACTTGAATCGCTAGGAATCCATTATGCCAGGCTGGGAAATATCCTAAATTTGGCTTCCTGTCATTTCAGAGCTTTAGGTGATGATGTGACAGATAACAAGGTTTCAGAGTAAGGGAACAAACTCTTTCTGTTAGGGTTCCTAGCAAGCACTACATGTCTTTATTTTTGGATTCCCATAATTGAATCCTCCAAGGTCTGGGCAGTGAAATTCAGAACTTTTGGAGAGCTACAGGCCCCAATGACTTTATCCTCAGGACTGGGTTGAATACTCACAGATCACTCTGAAGGAGAACAACATGAGTTGTAACTTCTGCAAGATAGGATTGCAGAAGATTTGTTCTTCCTAGGAGAACAAAGCTCCTCTATGGCAGATAATGGTGTCTCCCCCTTTTTGAAACTTTAGCACTCAGGGGTCAGAGTGGCCCATGGCAGGTGCTCAATCAATTATAATGGGGGGCGGAGTCAGTCTCCACACGTGCCCACCCCCCAATTCCCTCCTTGATGCACATGCCCTCCTCTCAACCAGAGGTGGTTTTTCTCCCCTCCCTCTGAAGTTGGGCTGACCTTATGACTGCCTTTGACCAAAATGTGGCAGAAGTGACATTCTAGGAATCTCCCCGAGCCCAGGACTTGAAAGGATTTGTAGCTTCCACTTTCTGCTTCTCGAAACACTACTTAGAACTCAGCCACCATGCTCTAAGAATTCTGAATGACATGGAAAGTCCACATGGAGGAGAACCGTGGCAATCCGGGTGACTGAGGCAATCGGGACTGAGCTCCCAGCTGAGAGCCAGCACCAAGTGCCACAGCCACACAAGCGGCCGCCAAAGCTGATGACCCAACTGAGCCCATGCCAAGATCCCACAGAGTGGAAGAACTGCCCGGCTGAGTCCAAGCCCCCAGAATTGTGACAGGTGTCAAAATGGCCGCTGCTTCAAGCCACTCCATTTTGAGGGCGCTGCTAAGCGACAGAACTAAAACAGGGGGCCGGGGGGAGACAAGAGGCACATGCTATTTGGTCTAGTTCTGTAGCTCTGAGTGCGTCAGAACCCCTACAGGGCTTCAGTTTCCTCACTGCTATGATGGGGGCCATACGTGCCTGGCACAGCATCCCAGCACAACTGGGGACTTAAATGAGACAGCCTGAGTGGAAGGACTTCTTCATCAACACTAAGTGCTCGAGCCCAGGTAGAATGGATGCTAGTCCTGCTGTCTTCTCTACTGAGCTCTGCAGCCGTGGACCCATCGCTGGCCCACCTAGGCCTCTGTCTCTGAAGATGACAAGGGCTGACCTTGTAGGAAGGAGCAAGTCATCTTTCTTTATAAAGCACCTACTATTCTTCCTCGGATCTTTACCATCATCCCGCAGAATGAAGCCATCACAGGCAAGGACGTGTTTGCAGAGCCAAGCCGCCCTGGTTCCACTCTCGGCTTTGCTGCTTACTGACTGTATGATCTGGGGCAAGTTCCTTAACGATTTTTCATGTTGGTTTCCTCCTTTGTAAAAAGCAGTAATTATGGCACCTGCTTCCTATAGAGAGCATGGGGGTTAAATGAGAGGATACGTGACAGACACTGAAGCACAGTTCCTGGCTCACAGTAAGCACTTAATTGGCCACTATCGTCATCATTATGGCTTTTACTTTTGTTAATTTTTATAATGATCATACAGTAAAACCGACTTTTTTTTGGTATACAGTTCCACAGACTTTCGCAGATGGATAGACTCATGTGGTCACCACCAAAAGCAGGATGCACAACAGCATCATCGCACAAAAAACTCCCTTGTGCTGTTTCTCTATAGTCAAATTGTCCCCTCACCCCTAATCCTAGCAAACATGGATCTGTCCTTTATCGCTACAGTCTTGTCCTTTTGAGAATGTCATATAATTAGAACCACATGGTATGTCTCCTTTTGAGCTTGGCTCCTTTCGTTCAGCATAATGCCTTTGAGATACATCCAAGTCATTGCATTTATCAATACTGTGTTCCTTTTTTTTGGTGAATAGTATTCTATTGTATGGCTCACCTGGAGTTTGTCTAATCATCATAGTTTTAAATATTATTTTTATAAGCCAAGGAAAACTTCAGAAATGGAGCCAGCCAACCATCACTACCAGGTCCTAGGAATTCCTGGGAAAATATCTAGTGACTGCTTAAAAGTTCTGACTCATAGTGACAAGGATCCCAGAGGTCCACACTTGTGCCTCACACTTGATAGACATGGGAACAGAAACCCAGGAATAACTTCCTTAATCCCACACAGACCCAGACTGGAAGGTGGGTCTCATTCTTCTTCTTTGTGTGAAACACATCCCAGATCCTGGGAAGAGGTGCTTATAAGCACAAGGGTCCTTCTGCAGCCCTTTTCCTGGATAGGCAATATCCAGTTCTGGAGCCCTGTAGCCCTCCATGCTTCCCTGTGATCGCCCTTTCTACTGCCTGTCACTGACCAACAATCATCTATGGAAGCCCACTTGACCTCAGCCCAATTTCCCCTCCTGAGACCATAACACGACAATCTGACCAGGAAGTGATAATGGGCATGGAGTTCTGGCTGGAACTGACCCTGCCTTTAATGGATTACAGCATTTCAGCAATCATTAATAGTCACAATGGCAGCTTTAACCCAACTCAGACTCACTTCCCAGCTGGTCATGTACTACTTCAAACCAGCTTCTCTAAAGCAGGATGAAATTTTACATCACTCCCCCCTGGGGCTTCAAGGTTCCTGTCCTTAACTGGCTCCATACACAAGCCGAGTTCCTGTCATATTCTCCACAGAAAGAGAAACTCAGGGCCAAGGGAGATCTCACCAGTCAACTCTGGGCTAGAATGAATTTTCCTGGAACCACAGGTCTCTATTGAAACAGTGGGCTAGATTCTCCCCTCCACCCTCTGAGGTCACCGAAGGCGGGGTAGGGTGGGAGAGGACAGGGAGAGGGAGAAAGAAAAGAGCGAGCACAAGTGCCCTTGGTGCTATGCCCTCCCACCCTGGCTCACCCACTCAGGAGCACGCTGGCTGCCTTAAGAGAAAACCTCTCCTCTCCCTATGAGGCTGAACTACTGGAACTCTATCGTGGCATTTCATCTGGAGCCTGAGCATATGAGTAATAAATGTGTGAAGACATGAAACTAATATTCATAATTACTTTACAAGATAAAGAACTTGAAGGAAAAACAGCTTCTGTGTGCCTTGCCATCGCCATCAGGGGTACACTGTGAAAAACACGGCATCCTGCCAGAACCTCAGACTTCATCTTGCCAGCCAGCCTTAGCGCCGGCGGCCCTCAGCCCCCTCGAGCCCTTTCCATGCTTCATTATTCCTTAATTAATGGTGCCTTCATGCATCTCATCATCCAGACTCTTTAAAGCCTCAAAGAGCCAACTGGGACCTCTGACCTTCTCATCTCCAACGTCCGTTTAGGTGCCATTTTGGCCAACGTTTACGAACTACCAACGGGTGTAGGCTCCAGCTCAAGGAGGGAGGGTTAGAGAGTCTGCACTCATGGTATCCTGTCCCTGACCCTCTTGGTCCCCTAGGTTCAGTATCTCTTTTTCTCCCCATTTTTTCTTTTCTACTGAGGTATAACTTATATACAATAAAGTATACCAATTTTAACTGTATGCATCACTGAGTTTGAAACAGGTACGTACCCACGTAACCATAAATATCTCCGGCACCCCAAAAGTTTCCCCTGCGCCCCTCCTAGAAAATATCCTCTCCCAAGTTATGACCAATTTTATCATAGAATTACTTTCAGTTTAGGTTCTCATTAGCTCTCCCCTAAATTACTGCTAATTAGCTTTTTAATTATTGGGCTGCCTCCTTCTGGACCTTGCTTTCCTCAACTCATCTGTCCTACACTGCCAGATTTATAGTCCTAAATTACAGCTCCACGGCCCTTTGAAGGGCTGCCCTGTTATTGCATACAAACTCTCCCGCTGCCAGTCCCCGTACACCGGCCTATGCCGGCTCTGCTCAGTCCGAGGGACCCAATTCCTGTTCTGCCAGCACCTCTACTGCTCCTACACTCTGGGCCTCCTCTTCTCTCCCACGCAGCACGATACAGCCAGCCCATGCCGCAGATCCACACCCAACTTCCACCTTTCAGACCCGAAGCCATCCTTCAAAGCCAATCTCATCAAAAAACCTTTCACTGACTCCTCACGCAAAGGTTGTTACTTCTTCCTTGGAGGGTCCACATTACCATTCTTACCTTTTGGATGGCATTACCATTATCCTTGAGACAGAGCTTCCTATGTGCATGTGTTTACACTCTTATATCCATGCTAGATTTTTCAATTTCTTGAAGACCAAGCTTCTAGGATTCTAGGATTTCTCTAATTACTAAAGCTTTAAAAGAAAATTGGGAAGGAGAAGGAATAACCTAGGGTTCCCAATTTCTTTAATAAACAGAGAAGAAAAAAACTGTCATCCACTCTCAAAATCTTTTCAAGAAAGCAAAGACACTGGAGAGGACATAATATCAGAAATAAAATGGTAAGATGGTCCTTCAAATTGAATACACGTGATTTATGAAAAACTCACCACACTGCCTTCATTTTTCATACTTGGCTATGCCTGAAGAAAATTCTCATAGACCAACTGGCTCCTGTTTCTAGAAACCACCGCCTTGTAGTCCCTACTAAAGCTCTGTGTACCCACAAAGTGCTCAATAAATGTTTAGTTCAAATGATCTAGTCACTGGAAATCCTGTGGTTGGAAGACAAGGAGTGTTTGAGCACTGCTTCCGTTCCAACACGGCAGTGGGTTGGCCACATCCTAATGATGAGAAGGACCACAGGATCCATCCACACTCACGGTCAGACTCACATGTGACAAAATCAAACAGCCATCCCAATGTGTCACAACTCCAGCACCAAAGTGATGACTCAGGCACGCAGTGGACTCTGCCACCAGCACAAATCTCCACTTAGGGCAGCGCCTAATAATGAACTTCTCAAGTGTGTGTTAGGGAGAGCTGGGATTGGAGTGCGAGGAGACAGGACCACCGCAGGTGGCTGTGCAGCTCGTGCAAGGGGCAGGGCGCCTGGGAGAGGAAGCACTGAGAAATGCAACCTGGCCCGGGGTGAATCTACCCACAGCAACCCATCCTCTTCTAGTTTGCACTAAGATCCAAGACTCTATTAATCCAGACTCTGAATTTAAGTTCGGGCCCAAGAATTTAATGTCAAGTCAAATATACACATCAGGGTGAATGAAGTTTATGATGTGTTAATTATATCTCAATAAAGCTGTTATCGAAATGTAGATGTACATACACATGCAGCTAAGTAAACCCTTATTCAAGAGACAACAAAGAAGGGAGATTGCGTGAAGACGGGGATGATAAAATATTTAAAGAAATAATTTTAATTGCCATTTCAACATGAAAATTAAAATTATATATTATTAAATTCATTAAAATCGCTTCATTAAGGACTTCTATCAAGAATTCTTTCAAGTTTTTATTACTGCTTTAAAATATATATTCTAACCAGCTATCAAAAAATTATCTACACATCTTTGACTAACCTAGCCTGACTTTTTCCTATTGGTTCAAATTGGTGTTATTAGTTCAAATGGTTCTATTGAACTTTTCACTTGAAAAGTAGAGAAATTTATAAGCCAGCAATAACTGCAGTATCTATAGATACAAAAATTAAATCTAAACAGCACACACAGCCCAAACTCCTTTTTAGTCATCCTCTGATGGGACTGTCTATGATCTGGGATAAAAACTATAAATACACTTCATTCAATCACTCATCGAACAAAGATTTATGGACTTCCTACCATGCCCCACATCTTGGATCAATTTTCTTTGCACATCCTCAGCATTTTATAAGTTTTCAAATGTAACTCATGTTTTGAAACCAACTCTGAATTATGACTGAACGACCGAGGAAGATACCGGTAGAATTTGCTTTTCATAAGAACAGAATTTTGTGCTCTAGGAATGAGCTGTCCATCATAGAAGAGCTGTGGTACCACACAGGTGCCTGGCTCTCAGAACAGATTCTCTTCCTGCTCAGCAGGGATGCCACACAGCAGCAAGCTGCCTCCTTACCTGTATGGTGGTGTTGCCTCCTTCCAGGAGGGCGATGGCCAGGAGAATGCTTTCATGAAACACTCGGTCACTGGACGCATTCATTATGAGGTCGATGACCAGATTGGAGGCACCCTCCTTGTCGAGGTGGCACTGAACCTCAGCCAGGCTCATCTCACCCCTGCTCGTGGAGCTGGACCCAGAGCCTCCCCCTGGGAAGATGGAATATTGTTCTTATTAACCACAGAGTATGTATTGCATACTTACTATGCACCAACACTTAATGCACTAAATGTTTTAACAGTATTAGCTCTTTTAACCTTCTTAAAGACCCCACAAGGAAGGTATTAATTATTAGCACAGAGATGAAGTCACTTGTCTTTGAGGAGGACATCCAGCTTGTAACAGAGATGGTATTTGAATGCAGGCAGGTAGGTAAGATGAGAAACAACGTATTTCCAGCAAGAGACCTACAGCCATCCAGCCAAGACTCTCTCTGATATTAAAATACAATGACTTGGTGCAGAATTATTAAGAAACTTTTGAGTTCAAGAGACAAACCAAACTTATACATGTCTTAGAACACTCCTAAGAAAATATAACCTATAACAATCACTTTAGCCCTGTTTCTAACAAACCCACTCTAGCCCCAAACTCAACCCTTCACATAATTTATCTGTTCATTCGTTCATTCAATAGTTACTCAGTGCTTGGCATGGAGCCAAGAGCTGGGGCTAGAGAGTGAAAACAGATAAAATTCCCATCCCCACTGAGCTTGAGATAACATGAATAAACTTAAGAAGATAGGGCCTATGTCATTTAGTGGAATGGATTCCAACTGTGTTTAGAAAGTGCCTACATAAGAACTTGCCTTGCATTATTATTGGCAATAACTGAAACGTTAATGTACACGGGGAAATGGGCTGATCAATTTCAGAGAGAAGAAAATCATCTGCCAGTCCTTCCCCGCAGACATCAATTCAAATGCCACCTCCTTTGCACCGCTTGTCTTAACTACCTAGATCCATTATATCCATAGTGCAGAGTAGAAATTGGGTTGCGTCTCTTCTCTCTCACAGCTTTTTTAAAGCAGAAACAGTCTCTGATGCATTTCTAAAACACCCTCAGAAGGCCTCCCCAGGGCCTCCCATATTTGTGGAATGACCCCACTACAGAAAGTAAAGAGAAATAGTTTTGAGATGTTATGCGAGGAACTTCTGCTTGAGAATCCCTGGGAACTTGCAGATGAAATGCTAAGGTCCTGTTCCTGGGATACTCTGAGAACTCTATCTTCACTGAAGCTGTACAGCCCCATGAAGTGAGTAGATATGCTTCAAGTTTTCATTTGGTGAGAAACTCAAGATCCCTTCCCAGATATTGCTAGGATAACTTTATTCACCACCAAGTATTTTGGTGCTACCTACAGAATGCCCCCAAAACCTATAGTGCATAACAGTCATCATTATAGACAAGGAATCAGACAACTCACACTTGTGCTTCCAGAGAGCACTGAACTCCTGCCCTCCCCACTTTAAAACCAAAACCAATACCCACAGTTGAGTTCAACGTTCTTGCAACTTTTGCTGTAACTGTGCTTACAATGTTTTGCAACCTCTTTGAGGATTTTTTTTTAAGCAATTCTATAGAGGCTTTTCTTTTTTTTTCTTTCTTTTTTCTTTTCGGTAAACTCCCTTCAGAGTTTGGGAGGAACACAGAATAGGCATTAGAATTAGACATATCGAGGTTCAAATTATAGACCAGTCACTAACAAGCTTCCATTTTTCTTCTGTTAAAAAGGGATAACAACAGTACCTGCCATATAATGGGGTACTTGGAGGAGCAAACAAGAAGCTCAAATGCTTGGGAGAGCCCTTGGCAATCAGTAGGTGTACAATAAATGGTAGTTTTCACCATCCTCACTGCTAACACCATTGTTATTTAATGGGAAGAATGAATCCTCACAAGCACAAGAAAATGGGGAGTAAAATCAAGTTCCTTGTGTCATTCAAAAATCACCCAGAGGGTTGCTGTACTGGAAAGAGGGGCAAAAGACTTAGCCAATATCTAACTGCAGGGAAATATTTTTAGATATCATTTTGATGGTAGACCAAAGACAAAACAAGTTGCTAGAAAACACACTTGCCACCCAAATTCATCTGTTAGTTTCAACCTGTTTAGGAGAAACATGTAGCTCTCATGTGGCACACTCGATTCACACGTGCAGCTAATTAGCACACCACACAGCCTACCTCCTCCCCCAGGCTTGCTGGGTCCTCCTGGTGACAGCGGGCCATTGCCAAAGGTGGTGAGGCTTTCTCTTCTTCCTGAAGGTCTGATGTTTCCATAGTAACGGTTGACCAAAATTTGCCTGAGCGCCTCACCCTTAATTCAAACAGGATAATGAAATCAGGTTCTGAATTTAATGCATAACTGAGCTACTAATACTCAAAAAACATGGGGGTACTCAGTTATAATTGGCTCAGTTTCACTCGGTGAAAAAATAAATTATTAATAAAAGCACTTGGAAACTCTGAAGTTAACTTCTTCAATATTTTCTCAGGAAAGCGCATCATTAAAAAAAAGCAGCAATCTAGAATATTAAATATCTCAAGTTCTCTCTCTCACAGTGATAAACACAGAACATTAATTCTGAAGGGCAACTAACAATAACAAAAACAAAAAGTCCCTTTGGGGTAAGCCAATAAAACTCAGACAAAATGAGAATTTTACAGGTCACCTTTCACATAGCAATACAAAAATGTTACCCCAGGCATAGGGTCTATTCCCAATATTGTAAGAAAATTTAAGATATAAAAGTAATACTGCATAATGATATAATGAGCTGAAAGTAAGCTTTTCTTATAGAAACAGTCAATGGGTTGAGTGGTGAAGAAAAAATAATGCTATAGAAAATAAAGTAGGGGCAGATATCACACATGCCAATCAAAAAATAAGCACCATGAACAAAATGAGTTTGACATTTGCTTTGAAATAATAAGGGAGGGGAATAGGTAAGGGATATAAATATGAGCAGCCAGTTGATAGTTGTTGAAGCTGAGTTAGGAATGTGGGTTCTCAAAACTTTTCTAGTTCTTCTTGTATGTATTTGAACCTTTCCGTAATACAACGTTTTAAAAATATAACTATCAAAGGAATCTTGGACAGAAGACATAACAATTCTTTCCACAACTCCAACCAAAAAAATAAATAAAACCATGATTTGTTCTCTAATACTAGGGGACGTTAGCAAAGCAGCACAAAGCAGCAGGATTTATTCTCAGCTCTATTCCACATTCAGTCCTGCTAAGTGACTCTCAGACCACCTCCCGGTCTGGAAGTTTCTAAAAGTCAGAGGCTGTATGGTTCTCCCCCAGACTCTTTCCCAGGGACAAAGTAGTAAGGCATGGAGTTCCTCTGGCACATCATCAGGAGAGGTGAGTGAGAAGTCTAGCAGAGGGAAGGGGTGCTGAGATATAGCAGGTGTCCAAAATAGAGGCCCAAGAGTTCTTCTGAAGAGACCTGCAATGGTAACACGAGTCAGTAGAATTTAAAGTGATTTGTTAATAAGCTCCAAGAATAGGTCTGGAGACTTCAAGTGGGGTGTCTGCAAAACAGGATGGGAGGGAGCAGACGGGAGGGCAAGAAGGGCCCTGAGAGGGGCAAGGAGGCTGGGGTGCCAGGGGAACGCGGGACCAGGGAACAAAGGAGAAAGGTAGAAAACTCCTTAGTTCAGCATCAAAATCACGTAAGGTCCCAGGGCTACACTGCCAAGTTTTTCTTCTTTCTTAATTCATGCTGCTGGTCAAAGACTCGGGGGACAAATTGGGATGGGATAAATAAGAGGGGGGTGGGCAGTACTGATTTTTAATTCAAAGTTCAGGAAATGGAAAAAATCTCTATTTTCTTCTCTCCATTCCACCCACAAATACGTCTCTCATTGTAGTTCAGCAAAGGAAGGTGCTTCTATTAGCTCATGAGACTTGTTACCCACCTTGACTGACTGTAAATACAAAATTCCGAGAGTGCTTCCAATGGGGAAGCTATTTATGAGGTTTTCACGTACTTTTTAAATAGACTGCATTTGGCACAATATTCTTTAATGGTTTGGAAAACCACATTTTGTTATAAAGATATAGCTTTGCTGGCGTTTTCGTCTCCAGCACCAATACAAACACATCGATGGTCTCCAAAGCAGTCAGTGAGAGCATGGTGATTTAAAGGTTGACTTCATAAGATGAGAGAAATACAAATTTCAAAGGATCATTCACAGAAGCTGACCCAGAAAGAAAAAGGGGAAAGAAAAAGTTACCTCCATGCTGAATGTAACAGGAGATTAAATATGATTTCCTTTTTTCAACATAATGATGTATCAGTTTGATTTTCTTTCAATAACATACAGTGTTTGAATTCCCACAATAGGGAAGGGTTGGCAGTAAACCCTCCTAACTCTCTAACTGGATCCCTCTGGGCATCACAAGAACATTGTTTGAGAGACAGATGGGTGGGCTGAGGCCTACAAGCTGCAACTGCTCAAGACAGCCAATGTGGCCAATCCTGGCAAGCGTCTGGAAGATGGAAGATGGAATGGTCAAGTCAAAGGCAGGGTGACCAAGACCGACCAACCAACAAACACACGTCTTTTAGGAAGTCTCAACTGCAACCTTTACACTCCAATTCCGCTTCAGGGAGGAGCAACTCAGATTTTCCACTCCTTAGCTTGAGGGCAATTGGCAAGACTATGGTCAGTTTGCCATCAAGCAAGCGGGAGGTAAAGGAAGGAACACATGTCATCTGGGAACACGTGGACTCCAGGAACAGGAACTTCACATTTATGCAGCCTGGATGCCAACTGAAGTTACAAAGGGATCTCACATTACCATTTTGTCTCTCCTTCCACAGAAAAACCCTAGCGGTTACCATAGCAACTGATGCATCAAATGGTACATTTTCCCCCATAAGAGAATATCATGAAATGTGCTAATTATGGAAAAACACACACACATACATTCTACCCTACAAACTTTTATTTTTTTTCCTTCTTAATTATAAGGCTTTTGGCACATATTCACCTCACCTTCTCTCCACACACACAAAAAAGTTTAAGCTGCAAGGGAAAAAAAACCACAGAGCATGTGGGATTTGCCTTTTTTTTTTTTTTTTTAACAAGTTGAGATTTATTCCTTTTCTGAAAGAATAAAGACTGATAATTTTAGGTAAAAAGGGAAAAAGAAAATGGACAACATTATAAAAAGTTATGCAAATCCCTAGTGTAAAAACTTAGGTTTGAGAAAAATTCTGTTTTCTGAGCCAGTGGTTTAATTTAGGAAAAATTAAAATCTGCAGAGAAAAGCCTTCCTCATCATCATGATATAAATCACTCAAGAGCACAAAACTCCTCACAGCGTACTAGGATCAGAAACCCTATTGCAGAAAAGGAAAAAAAAAAAAAAAGACTCCCCAAATAACGTCACTTCTGCGATTTTAACATTTGACCATGCAACCCTCCGCCCTTCTTTTTAAATAACATTAATTTTTTTCCAGAAGTTTACACCTATAGTATGCAAACAGATATCAGATGTTTGTCTCTGGTAAGAAATTCCACACACACATTATTACCTAAGACTGAGAAAAGGCAAAGGCCAAGAGTTTCTTTTGTAGTAAGTGTCATTTTAGAACAGCGAAAATGGTAGTTCAGTGATGTAATGAAACCAAGCTCCTTCCTTGCAGTTTGGTTCAAACAAGTTTCATTTCTATCAGTTCGACTGAGTGGCTAATGATATGTAGGGACAGAGACAAGTGCTGAACAAGGCACTAAGCAGTTAATATTGCCACATATGCACAGGAGAAAAAAAGTGAACTTTTTGGCTTCCTAGGTTCCAGCCACTTGAAAATCACATGCTGCAGGAAAGATCACCCTCTCTCACATGAGTGGTGAGCCTTTCACGCTTTAGTCAGCACTAAGGTTGCGTCTCAATTTAAAAATACCTTCCTTTTGCTACTATTGTCTACCAAACCAATTGAAGCGTTTCAGTCTGCAAGGTAACTACAATACAATAGTTAATATCCCTTGTCATATTCCAGCCACTGTGCTAAGTGCTTCGTGAGCACAGCTCAGCAGGACAGTCCTAAGGGGCAGAGGCTATTAGTATCCCCATTTTACAGCAGAAGAAACTGAGGCACAGGGCGGATACATAACTTGCTTTAAATCACACAGCTAGGGCTTGGCACAGGGAGACTTGAACCTCTAATTCCAAAGCTTATGCCCTTATGTAGCATTCAGTACCGTGTCCCCTGAGAACTTAGGGCATGAGGGATGGCTATGTGTCTTTTCCAGCTACTTCTAAGGCCCGTGGCAATTCTTAAAGCACAGGTACGGATGGAAAACACAGGAATGCAAGGGGCCCTTGGTCGACTAACTGCCAGAGATCCAGGATGCTGGAGGGGAAAGGCTAAATGCCAGCTCCCCAGGAGCTGTTCTTTGGTCATAGCCTGAGAAATTACAATTGAAGAAGAATTCAAAGAATTTGGGATGTGGTGGGACTGAGCAGGGGCTGGAGCATGTGAGCAGAACAAAGGTGCATGGGGCCACACATTT
Organism: Phoca vitulina; assembly: GCF_004348235.1. Classification (NCBI taxonomy): domain Eukaryota; kingdom Metazoa; phylum Chordata; class Mammalia; order Carnivora; family Phocidae; genus Phoca; species Phoca vitulina. Next base: position 35,156,790 of record NW_022589716.1, on the reverse strand, counting down.
ATCTCAGGCATAAATCCTCCAGGATACTGATGACCACAATTCCAAGGCAGTCTTTGTTATAACTGCTCATGTTCTAACCGCATGACCTTAGGTAAAGTACCTCATCTTCCTGTGTCTTAGTTTCCTAATATGAAATGGGGATGAAGGCTATGTCACTGAGTCAATGTCAGCATTAATAAAAATTAAATTGATGAGTTAACATATGTAAAAGTCTTAGCACAGTAACTGGCATATGATAAGTACTCAAAAATCCAGGATATCTGGTTATCTTCCAAAAATGAGTAACATGAATTGGTCAGCATGCTAACGATGTAGATAAGCCTTGTAGAAAATGGTTTGGCAATGCATAATGAGCACCTAAAGAAAGTATCTCTCCTTTGGCCTAAGAATGCCCCTTCTTGGAATCTACCCAAAGATGTACCCATTTCTTCATTTCTTCATCAAAGGAAAATACTGCAAACCACTTGTTCATTTGTGGAACTTCAGACAGCTATTAACTTTCAGACTTTCAAAGAAAATCATCATACACAATATTAAATGACAAGAGCAAGGTACAGAAGTTGTACACTTAGAATAATCCCAAGGACAAAGAAAATGTTTGTTGGTACATATACACACCTGCGTAAAAAAAGTGGGCAGAGGAAATATTATATCATTAGCTGCTTTTATAGCTGAGTAATGTAATTGTGAACTTTTTATTGAACTTTTTTTGCTTATTATAAATTAATCATAATGATCATCAGTCACTTGCAGAAAAAAATTTTTTTAAAGACTTCATCTAATTAGAAAGCCACTACAGAAAAAGAAGAGAGGTCATGAAAAGCTTCCTGGTCATCATTTGGACACTGGCAAGGTATAGGGCTCAAGCAGGTAGATAATAAGTGGACTCACCAGTTAGCCTCACTAATACAAATGGCTGTGACTGGTCCTGAGCCAATTAATGCTTTAGCAATATCAACACCAACATAAGCTGTCTTTAAATTACAATGTATGGCTGAGGAAGGTGTTATGGTCATTAGCTCCCAACATCCAAGACTACGTACCCTTTTATGGTCTTCCAGTTGCCTCAGGGGGGGGGCTCGGTTCAAGCTCCTGCTAAGCATGCAGAAATTCCATTTTAAGTACAACACTAGGCAGACATGACCATCTTCAGTATCAATCACAAATAAAATACCAAGAGCTCATACTGAGGTAAGAGTTACACAAGAGGATTTTAGGCCTTCTAAAATTTTTTCCCCAGACACATGCTAATGCTCGATTACTTAGAATACTGCTTACCAACTGTCCTGTCCCCAAGCCTAACACACTATTTAAATGAGCAGGTTTCTGACTTTTTGGCCATATACTATATTAGGTACTTTTACGTGACCCCAAAAGGGGTTATAATGCAAGACACCAACAGCGCAAGTCCTCACGGTTCATACATGCATAATTGCACAGCACATGCATCAGAACATCAATGCATACTCTTCTGAGCAGACACACACAAGGCCACCTCAGCTCTCCCCGACCCACCAGTACACAGCATTCTAATCAAAGCTGCTAACAATGAAGAGCTCTGATTAGCAGAGTAGACACTGATCATCATAAAGCAGCCACACTGCAACTCAGCAATTTGATAATGTTTGTTTCATTTTTAAGATCTTCATTAGACTTTTCTCAAATGAAGTACACTTCATTCATGCTTTACCCTACTGCGATTTTAGAATAGCTTCTGAAAGTAAATTCTGATACTTAGAAATAGGTCTCCCCAAAAAGCTTCTCTATAACTTTAGAGGCCTAAATTAATTCTAGTCCTTCATTTAACGAGTTTAGTTAGCAACAGGAAGAACAGAAAGAATGCAATGTGAAACTATGATTTATTAGTAGCTTTCACCAAAACTATGCGTTAATATCCAGAACTTCAAATTTGTGTTACCTCTGCACAGAACCCAGAGTCTATTATGTAGAACAACAGAAGGGTCTTGACATTCCAGAGTTGCTCAACTGAACACTTCAAGACTGAGACAGTTTTGAGTGAAAGCCTTCAGAGAGTCCCATCTCCTCACCTGGAGGGGCACTCTGGTTTAGCTCCAGCAACTCGGAACTTTCTTTCTACACTGAAGGCCTCCTCAATTACAGAAACCATCAGGTCCCAGCCCGGCTAGAAGACTTCCCTCCTGTGCCTACCACCAGGACAGAAATTTCACCACTACAACTCAGACACTCAACCAGGACAACTGAGAAGCACCCATATTTGCTGTCACTGCAAATATAGGTGAGCAACACACACCTCTGTGGAGTTCTCAGAATCCGGAGCTTGTGGGAGCTAGTTGGGAGTAAAACAAAGCATATTAGTTATGGCACTTGAATCTCATGGGCCACAAAGAAGTCCAGAGACCAACATCAAGGACAAAACACAGAAGGCAAGATCAAAGATGAGGTGACATGGCTATACCAGATCTTGAGCAACTGAGGGGAGGAGACACTTTCTCTTTTAAAATGCACTCAATGTGGTTGCGCTGGAAGAAACAATTGGCCTGAGATAGGGAAACATATTTAAAATAGGAAAAGAAACAAAAGACTACTAATGACCAAGAAGGAAACAGATCTTGGGGAAAAAAAAAAAAAGACGCCAAAGGAAGAACCACGGCACACCTGTGTTTTGTTTGTACACCGAGAGAGAAAAAGCAATCACAGTGCATATCCAAGGAGGTGCAGGGAGGGAAAGGGGGTGGGTAATGGTAACAGAGGTCCCAGGGGCACTCCCCTTCCCAGAGGCCCAAAGCTTGTGAACGACGGCTCCAGGAATCTGTCTTCCACAGGGCACGTGCTTGGAGCAGGGAACTGACTGATGTCAGAGGTAACCACCAGACCCTACCCAGGCCTCCCTGGACCAAAGTCATACACCAGGCATGGCTGGCTAGTTCAAGGTACAGTCTGGCACTGTGGAATGAGGCCGAGGCTCACGTTGCAAGTGAGTGACCTTGGCCTCCCTCATCAATGCTCCAGCGACACAGCATCCATACTGAGGCCAGAGTGTGGCTGTCAGCTGGTGAGCCAGAACAGGTGCTGAAAGCACAGAAGGACTGAAGCTGTGAGATCTGGTGGTGTTTCAATTCAGCCCAATGCTACCCCTTTGGTGGTTTGATCCCCAAGATGGAAAAAAGTGTTCTTGATATAAGATTGTCATTATAGGGGCGCCTGGGTGGCTCAGTTGTTAAGCATCTGCTTTCGGCTCAGGTCATGATCCCAGGGCCCTGGGATCGAGCCCTGCATTGGGCTCCCTGCTCGGGGGGAAGCCTGCTTCTGCCTCTCCTGCTTCCCCTGCTTGTGTTCCCTCTCTCGCTGTGTCTCTTGTCAAATAAATAAAATCTTAAAAAAAAAAAAGAAAAGATTGTCATTATATAACTTTATGGTTTCTGTTCTGTTTTCATTTCTCAACAGGTAAAATGATGAAAAGACACAGGAGATGTCTTTAAGTACAAAGATTAAAGTAATTCTCCAAGGACAGTGGGGTGTATGTGGAGGGCTGCTCCCTCAATTATGGACAGAAGAATTTTCAGACATGAGCACTTCACTAGCCTCAGGGAAAAAATTTATCTCCAGAGTCTTGAGCTTCCCATTGGGGTGTGGAGACATAGAGTGGCAGGAGGGACTGAAGAATGGCAAGGAAAATAAAAACAGAAGTCAGTTACAGGTCTTTTCAAGACATAAATAATATGACAACCCAAGAATACACTTTAACTCTGTTCTTAAATTCTGTATGCTTTAGGCTAAAGAACTGAAACTGTGCAAATGTATTTGCTGCTATCTCCCTTAGTGTAGAAGGGACACATGAGAAAAAGAATTAAAGCAACGGCCCATGTATTTTAGAGCAGCCAGAGATACCAACGGAAAAAAGATGTTATCTTCTACTATTTGCACTGGCTACATTCCCACTAACATATCTTTTTATACTGATCCTATAGGATTAGAACAAAAAGATTATAGGCATGGGTTTACTGTAGGAACCCACAGAGCTACCCTCCTACTCTTTTGCCAATCAAAAGTTAAAGGAAATGAAGAAGACTGAATTGCAAGTGGTGGGGTTTTGTTTTGTTTTTTAAAATTTTCTTGTTCAAGATCTCTTTGTTCAAGGAAGTATTGTGAATACTTCTAGAATGCCCATAGGTAGTATATGGGTATTTCTTAATCACTCAGACATCAGTGATTTCTGGTATGTTTTATAATTGTACACTTACTCTACTGCTTCCCTAAACTACTGTCATGCTTGTTTTAAAATTAATTTCCAAAATAATAATTAAATTAAAATTAATTATCTTTTCTCCTTGAACATTTCATGAAGCTCTTTGAGACAACAGAGGATGCTTTGCAGCCTCAGGATTCACTGAATAGTGTATAGAAGGACTATCCGTTCATGAAAGAGAATAGAAAAACCAAGAGCCCTACACAGGGTCATGTGTCCACAAGCTCATTGGTTCTGTATGAACCTGAGCCAGGCACTGAACCTCTCTGGGCTTCCACGTTCTGACCTGTAGTTCAAGGAGACTGGAGCAGATATTCTTTAGGATTTCTTCCAGTTAAAACATTAAACAATGCTTGGTATATTTTCAGTAAACTTCATTTCATAATATCTAACAGCAAGTTCCCTAAATATAATACAACTTGCTAGGACATAAAATGATTTCAGGCATGGCAAAGGCCAAACCATACCTGGCATATAATTTGGTAAAAACAAAATAAAACAAAACAAAAAAAAACTGACAGCCTTTACTAGCACTTCCTTCTAAGAGGATTTCAGCTCTATTTCCTTGAGGATGAGGTTATTTTATGGCAGTAAGCTGCAATTTTGAAAAATAGAAGCATATTTATAATAAGTCACATTGTTCAAATAAGATAATAGCTACATAAATATAATATATAATGCCAAAACAGAACATAATATTTAATAATGAAGTGATTCTTCTCAGCATATTTTATTATCAAGTTAAATTTTTTTTTTACATGAAGGGTCATCCTCAATGAGCACACATTAAGGAGGCATGTTTTGAGAAAACGGTGATGTCTGAATTTGGACAAGTCTTGTCTTCCCCACCTTAGTCCCAGGATCAGTCACTACATTCAGGGGCTGACACCTCCAATCAAGGCAAAGCCTCTCAAACCAGCAGGTGACGGACAGTGGTCTGATGTTGCCTGGTTTTGAACTTGGAAACCCATTACTGCACCCTATTGCCTTTTTGTATTTATTCACTGATCTTATGTCTTCCCAGTGCTTTTAGACTAGGTCAGCAAAATCTAACCTCATAGAAAAAAAGATTTCAAATGACTAGTTTTGAAATAGAAATTCAAAATGAATCTCAAGTCACTAAAACCCAAGTGGCCTTCTTGGATGAGGCCGCAAATCAAGGGACTTGAGTAGTAATCAGGTATGTGCTTGTGAGATATGGACATGCTTGCTTGCAACATGTAACATACCTAACATTTTTCGAAGGATGGATTTCTACTATAAATGAAGGAAATCATACCTTCTCATCTTAAAAAAAAAAAAGAAGCCCTTAGTCTTCCTAGAGTTATTATTTCCTATGTATGTACAACAATATCCACTCACATACACACATACGTTTCACATATGCCTCTGACAGGCTAGCACAGACCACAGCCTTGTTAAAAAAAAAAAAAACAAACCCAAAAAACAAAACCTTTTGTTTTCCGCTGCCATTAACATAAATCATTCCATTAACCATGGGCTTCTAGAATCTTCCCTTGAAAGATGAAGTCTCCTTCCATGGACCATCCCCAGCAGAAGCTGAATACAGTTCAAGCATGCAGACGTCCTATGGCCCTCCTATTCAGCACATCAAAGGGAATGTATGAACTCTAGTACCCCTGAATCAGCCTCCAGTTCCTCTTCACCCACTCAAAACCTCAGAGGAGGGAAACCAACCAACCAGCCAATAGTAGACAGGCTTGCAAATATGTTTGCTGGGACCCGTCCTTCCTGAGCCTTTGCAAACCCACCTTAAGAGACTAGAAAGCTTTAAAGAAAATTGAGCTAAAATATGTGATCTAGCATTTCAGCAGAACAATTTTAAACTTTCACATCTGCTAACACAATGCCCTTTATTAATGGCATTTGTTTTTAGAAACCAAGTAAGAAGTAAAAATTTAGTCCCAATGATGCCGTTTCACCTTTACAGAACACGTTCATTGGAACCCAATAGCGAAATTCATTTTTAAAAAACACATTCTGACTTGACTAAATTATACAATTTCAGTCACTGTGGAATAATCTCAGCATCAAAACACACACACACACCCCCCAGCCCCCTTCCCCGCAAATCCTCCTGCAACAGCTTCTGTGTGCTCTTAGTTGAGCTCGTTTGCTGTATGGTCGCTAGTGTCTAACAGTAAACAGCCCCGCTGCATTTATTGGCAATTACTGCTGAAGGTCACACATCAGCAGTGAGCCTAAATTCCAGGAAAAAAAGCAGCTCTTATGTAACTGCCGCCTGAATGTTGGCAGGTGCCCAACCCAGCAGTTCACAGCAATGTAAAAAAGTAGGACACCTCCAGCCTGGGTTGGATGTCATGAGAACGCCCCCTGAAGGTGAAATTTAATAATTCTTGTGTTTCTCTTTTCTCCCCCTCCTGAATTTTACAAAGTTCTCCTTCGCCAGCATCCTTGGCTTGCAGAAGAAGCTCAAGGTGGGGTAAGTTGAGGGCTTACTTTAAGCAGGCCACAGCCACCCTTAAACCAGTGGGAATGCCACTCTAGCCAGTGGTGCTGGAGATTTCATGGTCCAAGTGACAGTGATGAAATGGGGAAAACATCTCAAATACAAAGAAATGCAGCATGTCCCACTGAGCTATAGCCCACACTTTCTCAACACACCATTCCCTGCCACAGACACATACGTGAAAATGAGATGGATTACTGTTCTGCCTTACCGCCTCCACCTCAGGTTTGAGTATTGGATTGAAATCGTCTGTTTGGTTAGCACAGCACTTTACAGTTTAGAAAGGTGATTCACAGGATCACCTGCTGGTGCTACCCACCTGCTGTTACCTGACCTCCTAAGCTCTTATGCGACCTCCCTGCTCAGGTAGAAGTTCCCAAGTTATGGGTTCTCATAACCCCCCAGGTACTTCTCCATTCTAGCAATTCTCATGGTTTACAGCTGTCACTGAACACTAATTTGTACTACTACCCGTCTCCCCCACAAAACTGGACTTCAGAAGAGCAGACACTGTGCCTATTTGGGGGCAACACCATAGTCCTACACCCTCACACCATGCCTGGAATGTAACAGGCATTCAAATATTAGTCATATAACTGAGTGTCTTTAGCATCAGTTGGCATCTGTTTAAAGCCAAGAATGGGTAGATAATGGGAACTTTCTGGGGGTGATGGAAACATCTCCTATCTTGATTTGTGTATACATATGTAACAATTCATCAAGCTATAAACGTTAAGAGTGAGCTGAAGGGACACCAACCCAAGTATGGTAGTTTCCTTTTCCCCTACACCCAATCTGTACCTCCTCAAACAACCCCCCCAAGGAAAAGGTAAAGTTAGGGGGGTAGAATGGACACTGTGCCTCTTTACTTGCCGAAAAGAAAGAAAGAAAGAAAAGAAAGAAAAGAAAGAAAGAAAAAGAAAGAAAGGCCAAACCTCCTCTTCCTGGTTTCAAATGAAATTTTGTTCTAGAAGACAGCTGGAGGGCTCCATACCATGCCCTTTCCTTACAGGGATTCCATGACTCTGTCCTCATTTCACCTTGATTTCTCAGAGCACTGACAAAGACACAGAGGTGCTGTGCTTTTTCAAGAGTCATTCACAGCACATCTCCTTCCTTGAGATGCCCGAGTGGCCTCTATCATCAAAAGGCAGCGGCCCTCCCCCAATCAGGGTTTCACGGGATCACCATATACGCCTTACACTACTTCAGGGGCGATTCCCCACCATGTTTAGAATTGAACACTGGTTTGCAAATCAGGTGTGAGGCCTTCCCTGTATCACGGGCCAGCGTGAACTCTCATTAAGCTTCTGCCGAACCCCAGCTGTGGGCTGCAGGTTTCCACCAGCACATGCTGACAAAAGGCTTGGTAGAGGAGAAACCACAGGAGCTGCGGTAGTTTCCAGAACAGCCATTGATGAAAAAGGCCAATCAACCATCTCTGCTTAGAGGACCAGATCTAACAGCCTGAGGGACTGGGGACAGAGTGCTGGTGTCCCAGGGCTCTGACGGTTGCCAGGGGTAACAACGAAGAGGGGATCCGCAGTTGCTTCCTCAGGGAATTTTCAAAGAATCCAAGTGGCTGCCAGAACATTCTTCTTTTATAAACAGACAGTATTCTATTTCCTAGAGTATAATTATAAACACACCTGCTCCAACTGTGGAATCTTTCCATAAGCAAGCAATAAACTCCCAGCCAGGAGATCCAAGTTCTATCTTGAGCAAGCAAACATATCAACTGATTACTATGGTGCAAAACAGTATATTAATAACATTGCAGACTCCGATTAGGGAAGGTGCTCCTTCATTTGTACTTAAGCAAATAGAAATACAACTTCAGCATTTCAGAGGAAAAGTTCAAATCAGTGAGGCATTTACAACTCCAGGTAGAAATAAGAGTAATGAAAGGTGCCAACATGCAAATTCAGCATGAGGTATTTTTCTGGCACAGAAATAACCAGGAAGAGAAAGAACGAGACAGGAAATGGCAAAAATCACTGTAGTTAAAGCCATTCATTAAGCCTTTACCACACAACCTTTTCTCACCTTCTATTCATCCCAGAGGGCATGGCCTCCTCCCCGTCCAAGACTGATTACTACAAGGAAAAGTCCATGTTTCCAGAGTTTACTGTGGTAGAACAGCAAGCACACCAGGAGAGGAGCTGAGCCGGCAGAGTGCTAGCTTTAATTTAGCCACTATCTATCTGGCTGTGCAAGCTAAGTCCAGTCACTTAACCTCTCGGAGCTCCATTCCTGAGGGAACTGAACCAAATTCAGAGCAACTTGCTTTCAGCTTTAAGTCTGTGATTCCAACTGTCCTTTAGTAAATCTGAACCATCTCTTAATATTTTTGAAATGATGGTGGTGGATGTTAGAATAGACAACATATTCGCTCTGGTAGCTCTATCCTGCCCAAAGTAAGGTAGTACTCGGTCTATCAAAAGAAGTAATAGATATCTAAAGAGGTAGAGCAGGAAAGAGATTTTTAAAAGTCCAATAAAATTTTTTTCCAGGGTGCTCAATTTGCCAAGCAATTTAACTCCTTCATTTATATACTTTAATTGTATTACATGTATTGCAACCTAAATATATGGTAGGAAATGATGAAAAATATTCACCAAACAAAAAATATTTCAGGGGTGCTGGGTGGCTCAGTTGTTAGGCTTCTGCCTTCGGCTCAGGTCATGATCTCGGGGTACTGGGATCGAGCCCCGCATCAGGCTCCCTACTCAGCGGGAAGCCTGCTTCTCCCTCTCTCACTCCCCTTGCTTGTGTTCCTTCCCTCACTGTGTCTCTCTCTGTCAAATAAATAAATAAAATCTTTAGAAAAAAATATTGCAGAGGCCCCCAAATCCCAAATAAAATGACCACTCATTGGTCCCCAGGATAACTGTGGTCAAAAAACTAATTTGATATGAATATATATAAAATTAGTTTGATACTAATTTGATAGGATCCATCAGATGACATTTCAATTTCCTGACCTCTAGGTAGTTTTCCTGGATGAAAAGCCACAGATCTAGTATATTTTTAACCCCATTGTAAGCCTGCATCTAGATAGTCTCAACGAGCAATTTGGAATTCACAGCTCACTTAGACAAAATTTTATATGATCCCTCATACTCAATACCTCCCAACATGTGGACCAAGAGAATAGTGTTGTTGTTGTTGTTGTTTACTACTTTCAAACTATATGAATGCAGTTATTTCTTTTTGCATTGATGCTTTGCATCCAGATAGAAAAGCTCTTTATAAATATCAACACTGAGTTTCAGAGATAGGTTAATGACCAGCATCAACCACAAATCAGCTGAGATTCTAAACAGTGAATGATTAAAATCTTATCACAGTTTTAGAAAATCTTTATCTAGATTCTGATGGGATCTCCAAGGACAAATGGCAAACAAACTCATGGGAAATGCTAAGACAGACACAAAGGACTCAACTCACGCCCAGAAGGCACACTACACAAAGTCAGATACTAGACGCTGCAGAGACTAGGGGACAGACCACAGTGTTCACTGGAAAGGTGTCATGGAAACATCACCATGGGACATTTAAAAAAAAAATGAAATTAGGACCTCAGCATTATCCAATTCATCAATGGAAATGAGCTGGAAAAGAAAAAAAGGGGGAGAAAAAGAAGGAAATGTTAGGAAATACCAGCAAGTGAAGTGTTAGAAACTTTGTCTTAGCACTGAGTCTCCCATGTTGGAGCGTTGTTAGATGGGGACCATCTGAAGAGGTGCAGAGATCTGGGGCACTAACCACTACAGCTCACAGTGACATCTGCTCTGCACCACACCATTCAGGATGGGGGCAGGATGCTGCCACACTGTGTTCACATGGCAGGTATCAAACCTCCCAGGTCAGTTAACCAAGGGCTCAGAGGTGCACCTTCCCACTCTCTTGCAGATGTGAAAACTTGAACTGAGCTGTGAGCAAGGGCCAATTACCCAAACGAGAACCATGTTCTTTTGGAAGAGGGTGGGAAAGAGGAAAGCCAAAGACTACAGTTGGATCTACGCAGGTTAGGAGAAAATTCTTTCTTTCGATTCATTTTACCATTCAGTAGGGATCTGGGGTCCAAACTGTAGTTGGGCTAAATCAGAACCAGGTTCCACTTCAGCAAATAGTATGACAACATATCCTAAGAGCAGAAGCTCCAAATCCTGGTACTATTGATGATTAAAAAACAAACAAACAAACCAAAAAAAAAAAAAAAAAACAAACACACTTTTTCCCCCAAAGATGATTAGAGCCAATTCAAGTGATATTAGTAACAAGTAAATGATTAGCATCAAGGTCAAGAAAAAGAAAAAAAAACTAGAGCATTAATCACAATTGTGCTTGTTTAAAAGGGGAGAGATGATCCTCAAGTTATTTTTATTATTCTTTGTTAATAGTACATTTGCAAATTTAAGTTCCTTATTAGAAATCCTGGTAGCTGGGAATGCTAATATTTTATTCACCTAGAGAAAAGGAGCGTTGGTAATTAACAGGTACTGTCGATTAGTATGAAATGAAAACCCTGACGTTACTTGAGGTCAAAAACTCTCTAGTAGGAAAACAGCTACTACTATTCAGAAGAGAATATAGATTTTAAATAAATTCTGAGATACCCTTTTATATTAATTCTTGGCTTCTGAATTTCTTTCCAAAGCTCTTTGACTAATAAAAAGCCTATAGTAGACTACAGAGAAGCCAATATACAACATATAATATAATTATGCTGTCTTTTCAAGCTGGGTCTAAGGGCATTTGGATGTTCTCTGAGTTAAAGATTTGGATTAAATTTTAGAGATGTTTAGCTATGGGAAGTTTTTTTGTTTTTTGTTTTTTAATAAAGACATGGTTTAATTTGTGGATTAAAAGCAGGCACGTGATACGATGAGCAATGGGTGTTATATTCAACTAATAAATCATTGAACATTATATCAAGAACTAATGATGTACTATACCTTGGCTAATTGAATTTAAATTAAAAAAAAAAAAAGGCAGAGTTTAGTAGGCATTTCAGACAAAGAATAGTTGTAAAGTCCTGATATAATTTTAAGGTTTATTAACCTTGAATACATAGGATAGCAAGACACTGTAAGCATCATACAAAAACACGTTTCACCATTATTTTGGTGATCATTTTTAATATTTAGGTTTACCACTCTATGAGACAAATATTCATTGCTGCTCCTTTGCATTTTAGAGGCATAATAAAGATGATTTTTTTTATTCCTAAATGAGCATGATTAATTTTTTGTGATAATCTTCTTCTAGCAGCCCCAAGCCTGGTGTCCCATGTGACAGTTCTTAGACAGGTACCTGCCAGGGAACTGACCAAGACAAGAGGACTGACCACTTTGACGCTTTCTTTTGGGACCTGACTAGAACAACCAGAGATTGTGGAGGACCCTGGGACAATCGTAATTTGTAAAGCCAGTTGGCACCAAGTGGAGACCGTTTTCAATCAGGTGAGACATCACAACTCAGTTGAAGATGAGACGTTTACATTTTGCTACCTGCTGTGCATCAGAGCCACCGTCCGGTGTCGTCTACACAATGATGGAACATAATCGAAACTTAAATGTTACATTTGTGGGTGGACTTCAAAACGTTCAAATGGTGTCAATCACCAATGATACAGTGGAGAAGACTCTGAAGTCAGAGTGTTCTGGTTTGAACTCCTGGCTCCCCCATTCCTGTGTGGCCTTGGGCAAGTTTCTGAACCTCTCTGAGCCTACGTTTTCTCCTCCATGTATAAAATAGTTAATAACACTACTGCTATCTCTGAGGCTGACCTGACATAAGGTAAGACATAATGTTTAGTACAGCGGCTGGCACATGACAAGAAGTCAAAGAATGTAATTGTTATTTAAGACATACTTTAGGACACTAATGGGTATATAAGGCATTTAAAAAATGTAAGCCAGTGTTCAGTGATTCTGTTATGTTTTAGTCTATCTGGTAATATGGGTGGCAATACCCAGCGGCTTTTTTTTCAGACAAGTTAATCCATACAAGCAAAGTAATATTTCAACATTTTTTAAACAGGATAATAAAGAATGATCTCAACTTTCATTTTCATCTGTGACCTTGACAATCCTAAATATTGAATGAAGACACAGAGATGAATAAAGGCACCTATGTCTCTTTATCTTTAAGGATTATGGCTTAGGAGACAAGAAAACTTGGCCCACAGACAGGGTGGACACTACCTGAGGGGTGGAAGAAAAGGGCAGTGCACTGGGATTCGAGACCCTGGCTTTCAGTCTTGATCCTGTCACACACTTGCCACGTGACCTTGGGAAGTCACTTCAGCTCTGAACCGTGGCCTCCTGGTGTGCAGAGGGAGGGCAGGACAAAGTGATGCCAGACCAGACTATGGCCATGAAGACTCAGGACAGGGCAGGGAGGCAGAACAATTCTGGACATCCCAGGAGGGCATTAGTCATGGGACAAATTCCACTTAAGAGACAACTAATAGGAAAATTGGGCCAGGAAGACGGAAATGACCTCACACTTGCCCTTGTGCCCTGAGCATCCAGTCCAAAGAACACCTCATTTATTTTATCAACCAAAGCCAACTGGTTTGCCTGAGAAAGGTTAGTTCTTTGGCTCTGGGTTCCTTCTACCCTTGAAAGAGCTGGCCTGCCCCATACATCATGCATCTGTAGTCAAACAGGGACAGCCGTGAAAACATCAAAATCATTTTCAAAAAGCCTTCATAAAACAGGACAAATTTAATACCCACTACTGGATCGGAAAAAACAGAAATAGTTTAGCACAACCCCCCCCACCAACTCTTTTAAGTTCAATTAATGTCAATAGTTAAGTAGCATTTTCCCACAAAGCACAGGGTCACAAGCATTCTAAGTACGCGCTATAGGTATTGAAGCTGTTGACTAACATGGGTTTCTGGAATGTATTCCTTGGTTGCATGGCATTTCCCACATTTGCCTGTGGTATTTTCACTTTCGTGAAGGGGGATGATAGCCCCAATCAGACTGGAAAGACATGCCATCTTTCCTTTAAGCCTCTCTCTGCTTGGGTGTGGCTAATTTCTTCACCAGCTGAAAAAAAAAGAATGTGAGCCAGTGCCTAAGAAGCTCTTCTAAACTCTGACAATTTACTCTTTCATAGTGACCTCCACCCTACTGCCCTCGTAAAGCCCCAGGCTCCATCGTTTTCCATGAGCTTTATAATGACAGTTTTACATCTCAGGTCCAGCACCTTCCATGGTCTGTGATGATATTCTCCCAGTTAGCACCAACAGCAGGGAAAGCCAGTGAGGAAGCATACCTTCCATGTGGCCCAAAGACCCTGATGTACTTAGTTGCCAAATCCTAGCTTTTCTACTTCCCATGATATTAAAAACAAAAACAAATAAAAAAAACTTGAGAGAAATTGAAGTATAATCACAACTTGTAACATTTGTGGGAGTAGGGACACCACGTTTACTATAAAAATCTCAGTCATGGGGCGCCTGGGTGGCTCAGTCGTTAAGCGTCTGCCTTCAGCTCAGGTCATGATCCCAGGGTCTTGGGATCGAGCCCCACATCCGGCTCCCTATTCCACGGGAAGCCTGCTTCTCCTTCTCCCACTCCCACTCCCCCTGCTTGTGTTCCCTCTCTCGTTGTGTCTCTCTCTGTCAAATAAATAAATAAAATCTTAAAAAAAAAAATCTCAGTCATAGAAATGAACAGATATTCTAAAGAAGAGAAAACTGGTCTCCACCTTTTAAAATCAAGTTTTATGCCCCCAAAGCTACAAGTATATTCCTAGCTGGTTATGGCTCTTTTGGTGGGTTTTATCTTTTTATGAAGAGTGAATTTCTGTTACTAGAATTATATTTTAAAAACATTTTTTAAAGCTCACTTTAAGAAAAAGAAAGATCTTATGAAATAAATGCTGCTTGTTTGTCTGGTACTCTCTGCTATTAGCTTTTGCCTACTCTTTATTTTTGTTTTAGTGCAAGATCTACATAGGTGTCTCTGCAGGTGCTCATTTGAACAGGACATCTCATCATCTCTTATTTGTACAAGGGTCTTCACTTCTATCATTTATATTTATAAACTCTTGTCTTGCAGGTTTCTACCACAAAGTTCCTACTGAGTTACAGATACTTACTTCCTAATTAGTCCACATTCATTCACCTTTTAATTTATGTATTTTTAAAATTCAGAGTGACACTTCAAAGCCGTGTGATCTGGGGACAGTGAAGGAATGTATGCTGCAAAAGGGCTTGTGTACTTTGCCGGTTTATTTTTCTTATCCAAAGATTTTCACATGTGAAATTGTTCTAATATTTGCATAAGATATTGCTTAGGTCAGAAATCAAGATCCCTACAGACTTCTATACCTGAAATAACCTGGTTGCCACCACCCACTTTGACAAAGAAGGCAGTGATTTAATTATTAAGGCTTCTTCACAGAGATGAATCAATGAGTTACTGGGTAGTTTGACAAATCAATGACATCAGTGGATATACCTACTCAGAAAATGCTACTGAAGTGGCTAGGAGACCATTAGTGAACATACTACCTTCAAATGAAAACTGGTGGGATTTTAAATTCATGCCCCCCCAATTTTTAAGGTGGGGGGGCAGAAAGAAGGGGCAATGAGATTGTTTTTATCCCACTTGGACCAAAATCGAAAGTGTGAGGAATGGTGTCTTGCACATCCTTGCTCAGTGCCTATGCCAAGAAGTAGCATGTCCCAGGGATTGCTCATTTCCCAGTCTAAGCTAGAAAGGGTAATGTGTTTGCCTGCGCTAATTCCAGTTAGAACTGGAGGGAGTTTCTTAGTACACTGGAAGGATTGTGCAACATCTCACCAGAAAGAAGCAGTAAACCCACAGGTATGCCTAGCTGGAACCCAAAACTCAGGAATGCATGCCTTGATACACAAGAGGCATTTGCATTCCCACCAGGAATTTAGATGAAATACCTTGTTACTATTTCCCTGACATTAGATTACGTGGCAAGCAGCCTATAAGACGACTAAGTATATGTGATTTTTAGAAGAGAAGGCATATGATTTAGCTACCTTTCATGACCAGATAATTAGCTTTAAAAAATAAAAAGTCCCCTTAGTCAATATGCCTGAACTACAGTGGATTTCTAACCCACCATCCCACTTCAATTTAATAGCAAGACCTTGTCTTGACAAGAGAATAAAACACAGTACCTTTTCTCCATAGCCTCTGTCTTTGGTCATCATTTCTCGGAGGGTCTGTAGGACCTTAATGCAGAGTTTTTCCTCATTCTCCTCTAGCAACTGTTTAGTATGCTTTATTAACCTGAAGGGAGGGGGGCATACATTAGGTCCCTGAAATGATCTTTCAATTAAACAAACAAACAATCACTTCACAAGCAACTTATTTTAAGTAGTCAGTTAATGAACAAATATCTGTCAAGGACTCCCAGGTTAAACATGCTTCGGGGCATTCACTGTAGTGAGAACAGCCAGTTAGTGTCTCAACAGCGACACCTGCTGGTCAGTAACAGCAAAAGGGCACACTGGCAGGAGTCTACCACATAGGAGATGATAGGGGGAGGAGAAATAGGACAGGGGCCCACTCAAACCTGTTAGTTTATAAAGTGTGGCTTTTTATCCACTAAGGAGTGCTGGTAACATGGCTAAAATATGCCACCAGTATAAAAAAAAAACCTCATGAGGATAATGGTTAAGGTGAACACTGTTCATTCACCCATAGTCTTGTCCTTTGAGGGACCCAGGGTCCTTTGAGGGGCTCAAGGGCAGAGTCCACTCTCAAGTTAATCAACCCACCTTAGGATAAAAATCAAAAGGAGATTTCTAGTCATGGAACCAGTTGTTTCTTTTAGGTAATGCCCCAAAGCATAAACTAAGAAACTACAAAGGTGTTAGGAAAAGACGGGGGTCCTGGTAGGTCTGAGCTTTTGGAGGGCAGAAGAGCCACGGCTTTTCTACATCGGTATCGCAGCCCGCAGTGGGCACTCTGCCAGTGCTTGTGGCATGGAAGATGATCGGGCATGCAGTTAAAAGGAGGAATTCTCACCCAAAAACAAGTGTCAGTTAAGTACAACCGAACCCACAAACTTACTTTAGCAAGGTCAGAACGGGACTCTAACGCATGACCTTGTACTCATCAAAGTCAAAAACCAGGCCAGCGTCTGCTTCTTCACGAACAAGCACTCTGTCTGGTCAGCAGGGCTCTGTAACTGACCACCCCAGAGCGAGAGGCTGCTTACTTGCAAATGAAGCCACCACTTTCGCACTTTCTTCTGGCATCTGTGTTCTCTGGGAAAAGCAGCTCAGGTCTGTGGAGCACATCCACGAGCACAGATAACTCTGCCTGGACCAGGGGCCTTAGACGGTCCTCCAGGGCTGAGACGATGTCCTGGAACGGAAGGGCAGCTTTGGTGAGCAGCTCAGGCCGAGGCTGGCTACAGGAGAGTGAGAACATTCATTTCTGACCTCAAAAATGACCACAAGCTAGGCTAGATTAGAGCACTGTTAATACTGTCTGGTATTTATCTCAAATTATTAAACACTGCCCCAGGGGTATCTGAAGCCATAGCCCCTGATGCAGAGAACGAGGTAAAAACAGCCCCACCAGCCCTTCTATTGTGATGATCCTTATGTCACTCAAGGGGTCATTCCACATATTTTAAAATACGATGCAAAAAGTACATTCGACAACATGGAAAAATGTCTACAATATGAGTGTAAAAAAAATGGTTAAACAATAGCATGGACTATATGATCCAATTTTTTAGAAACAACATCAGTACCTAAGGATATATACCAAATATCAGCAAAACATCACTACTGGTTTTCTCTGGGTGGTGGGATTGCAGGTGATTCCAATTTTCTTCCATAAATGGGTACTTGTGAGTACAAATTATTTCCAATGAGCATGAACTATTCATATAATAAAAAGTCATACAAAAATGAGCACACAAATGAATGAACATGCTGTATCAACATGCTAAATACATGTACCCTGATAGCATGATGGTCTTCAAATGCAAAACACATAGCTGTAGGAGAGGAAAACAGAGAGAAGTTGAAAGAGCAGCAAAACCAACACAACAAACACCATATAAAGGCAAATGGCAGAAAACAGATGAGAAATTATCTTCAAAAGATGCTAAAATCTGTTGTGGCTTGGTAACTTGGAACCTAACTGGAAGCATTTGCTGGCTAAGACAGGGGCTGAACACAGCATGGTGGATAATATGGGAAGGCCTAGTTAACCAAGGAGATTTGCATGGGAAAGGCCACTTAAATTGCATTCAACTTAAGTGTAGATTTCATAGGGAATGGGCAATAAAGAATTGATTTATCTGTTACCCCAAAACTAATACTAAAACATGTGAATATTATTTATTTTATATTTAACAAAATTTGTAATCACTCAATAATATTTAGGATGCATAAAGAATGCATGAATCAATCAAATTATTTGGGGGGGCAATTTTCCCAGCAAGAGTACACTGCAATACCCCTTAATTCATACTGACATTCACAGCATAGTCAAAAAGAGGGTCATTTTTGCAAAATTCTCTGTTTCCTCTTTGAAAGCATTCCAAATTCCCTTCTTCAGTAGTTATTGGTTCTAACTCTGGCAAATCTTTGTCTATAGCATTTGCAGAGGGTTGAAGCAGTTCTTCAACATCATATTCATAAAATCCTGCATCTTTTGCAAGGTTTGAACTTTACACTGCCATTGATTTGCGTTGTATTGTCAAATGTTTAACATTCAGCAATCAAGGAGAGACCAACAGACAAGGATGGTGAAGCGATGGGCAGGGAAAGATGCTGGTGTTAAGTGAGGGGGATGTTCCAATGGGGATTAATTATATAAGCAGTCGGTCTGCAAGTGAATGTTCTCATATTATGGTAACTTCTGCTGTCCTAGGCAATCTTATAATACAGGGACTCAGACAATAAATCATTGCATAATGAGGATCCTTTCAGCCACTACTCAAGTCTTCACAACAAGCATTAGCTAGGCTTACATATTTTATTTTATTCCCTAAGAATATGCATAATAAGTCCAAGAAGAGCACAAGAAACTGGTGTGTTTGGCTGCAGATAATTTAGTTAGTTTGAACAGTAAAAAATACTGTGCATTCAAACAGTTATGAGTCTATAATATCCCTCCCCTTTAAAAATATAGTAGAGTCAGGAAGCACTCTATTTGAACTAAATTATCTTTGTTTAAGACTGGGTGTGTCACAGTAAGGATGAAATTCTTTCCTTGACCTAAGAACTCCTTCCTGCCTCCCCAGCTCCATGGGCTCCAGCCACACCAACCTTCCTTTGGCCTTTGAATGTGTCACATTCTGTCCCATACAATGTTCTTTTCAAATGCTGTTTCCCTCCCTTCTATTCCTTTAAGTAAGTCCTACATTCCTCTGATCTTGGTTCAAACGTCACTCCTCAGCAAAGCCTTCTTGGATCATCATCCCAGCTCTGGGCATGATTAGGTTCCTCAGCAGCCCTCCATAGCACTACTCACTTCTCTGCAGCATTGTCTCTCTTGCCATTTTACTTTTATCCATGTGATTAGCTGACTAATGTCTATCTTCCTTCCAAAACTTGAGAATCCATGAAGGCAAAGA
This sequence comes from Phoca vitulina, assembly GCF_004348235.1. Lineage (NCBI taxonomy): Eukaryota > Metazoa > Chordata > Mammalia > Carnivora > Phocidae > Phoca > Phoca vitulina. The sequence continues at coordinate 35,137,462 of NW_022589716.1, read as the reverse complement.
TCATTTGTGGTTTTGCTCACCACTGCATCCCTGGTGCCCAGCATGAGTGGAGCTGATGAATGCATCTCTAGGCAGGTTATATAACCTCACAGAGATTCATTTATTTTATCTAATTATTACAGTCCTAACAGCAATGACAATAACAGTAATAATCGTAATAGCAGCTGTCACTGATCAAGTGCTCACTACACGCTAGGCTCTAGTCTATGCCATTTACGTGTACTGTATTTTCCAAAAATGGCCACTGTTATATATCTTCTCTTGCACGTTCTTCTTACACTGCACCACGGACATTCTTCCCATTAAATGGTGGTCTATGTCCCCTTCCCTTGAACCTCAGTGGACACTTGGGACTGCCTTGACCAACAGAATTTGACAAAAGTGATGCTATGTGTGCTATAAAGGCATTACAGCTTTCCTTGTCTCTCTCTCGAGATGCTAATCTTAGGCCCCAGCCACCATGCTGCAAGCAAGCGCTGACAATATGGGGAAACTACATGTAGATGCTTCAGGTGACAACTCCAGCTGGGGGTCCCAACTTCAACTGCCAAACATGTGCAAGATTTCAAGATGAGTCCAACCGCGGCTGTCATCTCACTGCAACTGCTTTCAAGACCCTGAGCAAGAAATACCTTAGTGAGCCCAGCCAACCTCTAGAACAGCGGAAGAGAGGGAAATAATGGCTGTTGCGATTTGTTAAGCAGGCACTGATAATGGGAACACATTATCAGCCTTGTAATCCTCACATCAACCCCCCGAGGTAGCTTTACGATTATCCTACTTTACAAATGAGGAAACCAAAGCACAGAACAATAAAGTAACTTTCCCAAGAACACACCATTTCTAAGCAATGGAGTCAGGATTTGACCCCAGGCGCTGGCCTGTGATCATGCCCTTAAGCACGGCAACGGGCCCATCTGAAGCGTCTGAGAATCTCCAACTATGGCCCATGTACACTACCTGTAAGAGAATCCCTTGAGGAGCTTGCTAAAGGAAGATGTTAATGTTAAGATGTATGTTTAAGTGTTTCATGTACACCTAATACTCACTAATCTCCCCTTAACAAAGGGACAGATCTCTTCATAGGTGCTAAGAAAAAAGTATAATCCAGGTAGAATTTAGTTATACTTTTATTTTCAGTTGGTTCATTCTGATAGAAAACTCTTTTCTCAGGCATTATTACACTTGTTTACTTGCTGAATCAAGAGGCTAAATACGCCAGGATGAGGGGAAAAAAAAAAAAAAATGGAGCCCTCATTCCCTTATCCTAAGTATCCTTTTGTAATATTTAAATATTTCTTCCTGGTAAGAGCAGAGTCCCTATTCTCAAAAAGAAATCTGTAAATCTACGAATAACCTTTAAAGACCATGACTTCGTCAGGAGCTTTTCTCTTCCCAAGTAGCTTTGCATTCTTGGTTCTTTGTATATTACTGTGCTTGACTATCCATTCACATACTGACATCTCTCTATGGCCAATCTTGGTTTTTCTCTGGCTCATGGAAGCACTGCTGTGTGGGAACCACCTTAGGCCAGGTTCAGGTTCACTCCTCTCTGGGCCAAGCATTACCTGCAATCTCTCAATGATATTCCGGTAGTCTCTAGAAGCTGCCAGAACAGAGTCTCTGCGAGCCGCATTACGGGCAGTCAGACGCCAGTTCATGGCAGTTTTCTGTACGATGTTGTGGGACTTCAGAAAGAGGTTGTTGACTTGGCTGTCCAGGTCCACAGGAATAGCGATGGCCCGGCTCTTGGCTACACAGAAGAAAGATGACTCGTGAGTCTCCAACTTGCATGGGAGATGCCCCAAAGACAGACTTAACTCCCCCATCACCCCCTCAGGCAGATTTTTTCCATAGTATGTCACTTGCATGGCACGGAGTGTGAATGCTGAGGAGCTCAAATGAACTTGACCATCCTTAGGTCAGCGATTTTCAGTGTGAATTCTGGGGGACAGTAGCTCTGAGGTATGTTAACATGTTCTAAGGTCAAAGTTTAGGCAAATCAAAGTGTGTTCATATATTTTAAGAATTATTAAGATAGGGAACTCATTTGGCCAACAAACTATTTTTCCAAAAATTCTCTCTCAGTGGTATTCTATAGAACAATCTACAAAATGCCAATTTAAGCCAAACATAATACAAAAGATGACATTTACAATAACGTAAGCCATTCTTTCCATTTAGGCTCTTCTCTTCCCCTCTTAAACTCCAGTCTAATCATAAGAAAAGGAACAATCAAGCCCATGGTGTGGCGGTGGGGGGGGGGGGGGGTATATTCTACAGGACACCTGACCAGCACTCTTTAAGACTGTTAATGTCATAAAACACAAGGAAAGTCTGAGGCACTGTTGCAGCCCAGAGGGAACTGGGGAGGCATCACAACTAAATGCAACGTGGGAGCCTAGACTGAATCCTGGAACAGATAAAGGACATTGATGGAAAAAGTGGTGCCAGGTCTGGAGTTTAATTCGTAGCAATGGGCCAATATCAGTTTTGTAGTTTTGACAAAAATATCCTGGTGTTGCAAGATGTTGACAGCAGGGAAAACTGGGTGAGGGGCATATGGGAACTCTGTGTGATATCCTGGCAACTTTCCTGTAAGTCTGAAATTATTCCAAAATAAAAAGTTTAATTAATAAAGGAAAATAACTAAGACCAACAATCTTTTTTTCCCATATGGGAAATCCAACAACCTCTGAAAAACAAGACAATGACTTCCTGTCTTCAATGCTTCATAAGACCAGAAGCAAAGAAGGTGCCATATTACCTGTATCTAACTGTAAAAACAATGCCAGCACCCTGGAAGAAGCAATTTGAGAAGCAACTGTTTAAATCCAAAAAAACAAAAAACAAAAAACAAAAAACCACAGTGTGGGGAAAGGAACCATCAGCCAGCCAACGAATTTCTAACAGTTTAATATAGCAAGTGAGAAATTTGGGAAAAAAGATATGAATAATATAAAAATAAAAAGCAGGATGCACAGCATATACTCAGCTAGAAACAATGTGCCTTGGATACCCCCTTTTGAAGATAAACCATGAAAATAGTGAACTTTGGTGTGATTTTAGTCAGGAAGAAGTATTCCCCAAGGGGCATATGTCTGAATTCCTGGGGTGCTGTGCTGTTTCCATGGCCTCCCACTTCATAGACATCACCTCCCTCTGTCTTTTCTCATCAATGCCAAGCCAATTAAAACATGTCATCTCCCTAATGAGCATTGGGCTGATCAACTGGGCAACCTGCCCAAATTTTACTCAACAACTTTATGATGCATGATCCTACATGGGCAGAGTAGCGAGTTTTGGGGATATAGTCTCAGAGCCCTGGTTCTGAGATATCACATCATGAACCTATAACGTACACACTTTCAAAAGCCTCATCTCTTATTGTGAAATAGTGCTGCGAAAATAATAAAAGGACACCAACACCTATCACTTGAGAGTCAAGGAAATCAGGATGGGACGACTGAAATCAGGGAAGTAACACCATCTGTATTGGCTGGACAGCTACTCAATAGTGCTAAGAACCCCACCTGCCTCTTCTGCTGCTCTCAGGGGATCTAAATAGCTACTACGGGGAGGTAACTCTTCTTCAATTTAGGCAGGAAGATGAACGCCTTGCTTAACATTTATAAAGGGGAACAGGGCCAAGGAAGAGAGTCTGAGTAAGTCAGGGTGAAGGGAGCAGTAATTTTCATGACTTCCTTTCAAAGCTGCCAGAGAGGTGACAAGTGAGGGGCGGGGAAGAGGGAATGGAGCACCATTTATCATCGAGAGGCAAAAGGGATCAGTGTAGCATTTCTGAGAAAGGATGTTCCTTGGGGTTGGACATGTACTTCGTAGGAAGAAAGTTTCCATACGGTCAAATACACTTACTGGAGTAAACAAATCCGTTTCCTGAATGAGAGACTTCCCAGAGCCTTGAATTAGCTCATGTGCACTGTGACTTGCCAAGAGTTGCCTAACATTGAATGGTGGACTCTTTATTTTTTCAAAGCCTAGCTTTCTTTGGGACTTACTGGCTCTTAACCTTGGGAGATGCTGGCTTGGTAGATGAAAGCAAGGGTTAGCAATCAAAAAGACCTCCATTCCAGTTCTGCCTCTGCAACTTCTTGTGTGCAGAACTTCAGAAGAGCTAGAACAAGTGCTCAAGAAATGGCAGTCTTTATTACTGTCAGGCAATTCATTTTCATCACAGTCAATCCCAGCTGCACTAATATCTTACCTACATCAGAGAGCACCCGAATACAGCTCTCCACAGAGGCTTTTTGGCTCGGCATTAACCAGTTGCAGTGGTAAACCCTGAACACACCTTGCAGCAGTTGCACAAAGACAGGCTGGCGAGTCTGCAAGGAAGAGAAGCCAAGAGACAGGCGGTATGACTTTTCTGTAGATCACTGATATGCTGATCAGAAATAGACATTGCATTGAACTGTGGGTTAATGGTAATGGACCCTTTGCAAGAGTAAGAAGGGGTGACCGGTTATGAGCAGGATTCTAGAAGTTGCCTAGCCCAAGGAGGAAAAAATCAGAAGCATTTTAAGGACATTTACAAACCTGATGCCATCTAAGTCCGACCAGAAGAACAAAGAGTGGAATCACTGTCTGAAATCTGGTATTCTTGTCCAGTTACCAACTGGCTATATGACTTCAGGCAAATTGCCTCATGTCTCTGAGCTTTAACTTCATCCAATATATAAAATAAGTGGATTGAGGTAAATTAACCCGAAGTTCTTTCCAGACATTATTTCCTATAAGCAGAACCTCTATTTTTAATCAGCAAAAACAAACTGATGAGTGGATCTCACCAAGAATGCTTACTTATTTCTAGCAGTGTCTTCAATGATATAAACAGAAGATAGTTCTTATGGTTACATAAGTGGTATTATCCCTCCCATTGGCTCGTAGGTGTTAGAGTTGGGATGAGAACCCAACACCCAAACTCAAAGAAAGAAGTATCCTTTGACTAAATTAATTCAATTGAACCAATATTTATTAGGCCTCTGCTCTGTTCCATCTGATCCCTGGATAAACAAAAGATGAAGAAATTGGCCAGAGTAGCTGCCTCCTAATTACCTATTCCAATGGGCAATCTGGGAACATCAGCTCGCCTGACCTCTTGGACTAAAGAACATGGCCGCTCATCACCTTCTTCATAAAATGCTCCCTTTTCTTAGATCCTGAAGCCCTGCTTGTTCCTGAATCCCATCCTGCACGCGGGATAAAGTGAAGACCTTCCCCTGGCCTCTTTTGTATCTTGCCTTTAATTATCTGTGCTCTGCCCAGTCCCCTCTAGTAAACCACTTCATTTTCCGGGCCACAACTTCAATGAGCAAATGTTTATACTTGGATTCTATCCCTCCACTCTCCTGAGTCTCACAGATTCATTTACTTATTCAATGAGTTAGCATCTCCTAGGTTCCAAGCACAAAGCAAGGCACAGGGACCGAGCAGTATCGCAGACAACTGTGACCTAAGACATAACCACGCCCTTCTTACCAAAGCTGACAGTGTAGTGGGGAAAAGCACAAGCTCCTATTTACTAAGCACCTCCTATGTACCAGGCATTATGCTAGATGGTTCATAAACATTATCTCTAGTGCTCACAATAACCTGCAAGGTTGATATTCCATCCCTGTTTCAAATGTAAGCCAAGAGGTTCTGAAGTTCAGTGACCAAGGCCAGTCCACAGAGCTGATAAGGGGCACAGTGAGGATTTGAAACCAGCTTTATCCTGCTCTAAAGCCTCCAAAATTCTGTTGTTCCTCCCTGGATCCCACAGTTCCAGTTGCTTCCTGGACATTCCACTGGCAACATAAATGCAACACAGCCAAATCCAAGTTCATCATTTTCCTTCCTCATATGTTTGGGTTGAATAAAAAGAAGGAAACAAACCAAAAAAACCAAACAAACAAGGAAGTAAGCCAGGAAGGAGGTAAAAATCTAGCTGGGGAAATGAGGCATATGCTTTTCAGCATAAAAACAAAATAAAACAGGCTATGAGAGCTCCAAAAATAGTATTCCTTGAAAATGAAGGCTCTAGAATCCATAAGCTACCCCTTAAAAAACAAAGCTAAAACCACTTTGGACTTTGTATTCTAAGTATAGATAGACAACCTGGGATCTCACTAGGAACTTTCAACATTTATATTGAAGATTCATCTCTCTGACGATTCTGGCTTATTAGGTGGTCCAAAAATTGGTTTCAAAGTAAGGCAATATGAGGAGACAGGAGTGGCCAAGATGGAAATCCAATACACAAGTTCCTGTTTAATGGTTTTCCAATTAATTTGATTGATTTACTTTGACATTTTGGTTTTGCAATACTGTTTCACAATCTATAGGAGAATGGGCATTGCTGTGGCGATTGTCACTTTAAATTACAAAAGAAGCAAGTCCAATCTTAGTAACCAAAGCAGCTTTCCTAGCTGGCTCTCCGTGTAATAGTAGTTGGTGAGGAGCATGTTCTGGTCTCTAGGAATTCATGTGCTTGGGATCCAACCAGTTTCTGCTCCCCAATTACTCAAGAATATGTACTGACATTTGAAAGGCAGCCTTCTAACTTCGTGATACTTTAGCTTAACCACTAGCTTGTACAGTTATTTCTAACTAAGCATAAGGTTACCAACAGTCCCAAGGAAAGGTATCTCATGAAAAATTCCATAATTCAAGTTTTTGCATCAGAGAGAAGTAGGCTGAAATCATGGTTATGCCACCTAATGGTTGTGACCCTGACTGAGCATGGTAATTAAACTTTCTGAGCCTCAGTTTACTCAGCTGCAAAATGGGAATAGTATCATCCACCTCATAGGCTGTAGTAGGCTTATATGAACTCTTTGCATATTAATGAAATATAGCAGTATCTAATTAACACACCAGGGAGTATGAATCACCCTTCCCTTGGAGAATTTACCTTCATTAGGATTATCTGTCTGTAGTCCAACAACCCTAGGCCACCCATCAACCCTAGGCCACCCATCAACCCCAAGACAGCCTCCACCTCTTTCCACGACAAGGAGGGTTAATATTTCTCTTCTGACCGCTGGAGACCAAGACCAGCTTTCATCCTGCAGGCGGTACGAACGTACCTGCAGTAAGACTCGCACAGCAGTTGACCTAGACATAAGTTATATAAAGAAGAATGATTTTTTTCCAAGTCAAAGAATGACATCATCTCCCGGATCCATGGATTCCTACCTTTGAACCTGGAAATACCGTGGGAATCCTGATGCAGAGCCCCTGCAGTGCACGGCCCCAGGAGCACCACGCAGGAAGGCGTGCACACGCCCGCGGGGCCGGGCCACGCAGCAGCCCCGCCAGCCAGGCTGAACACCTTCTCACGCTAGCCCCGCACCGCTTTGGGTGAACTCTGGGTACATGCCTGGGAGTTAGAATCGGGATCTCCAAATGAATTTTTAAAAAGTGTTAATAACATGCTAGCACCTATCTGAAAGCTTCTTCTCCTTCTTCTAAGATTGAAGGGGGGGAATAATAAGATTGAAGGGGGAAGAAAAGGCATCTTAAGGGGAAAAAAAAAATCAACAACCAATAGATTCATCTGGTACAGAAAAGCACTCTCAGGTGCTTCTTTAGCCAAGGGGCCCTCCACAGCAAGAAAAGCATCTTGTCTGAATGCCTTGCAGAACGGCTCATGGATAGCTGCTCACTGCCAAATCCATGCCAATGGCCTCTGCCGAAGCTCGGCCGTGAACACCCTGCACGTGCATTTGCCTTTCTTACCTGCAGCGTCGTGCTCTGGTCTGAGAAGGGAGAACTGAAGAAGGTGGTAACGATACTCATGACAATTTCAGTAACGTACTTCTCCAAAATTGAGTCTGCGTGCTTCCGGTCACTGGTGTTGTTACAGGCCTGCAAGGCAATTGGATGTTTCAGACATGACACCAGAACCTGCAGTCAGTTGTAGGATTAAGAAATCTGTGACCACTCCTGCTGATTACCCTTAACAAATGAAAGGTAAAGGCTTGCAGGTCAATATGTCTCCCTCTCAGGAATTACAGTAATAATAACAACAACAACAATAAATCATGCAGAAAGAGAAGCTGATCAACTCGGATATCACATGCAGACGCACAAAACATTAAAATCGGGATGGGACCTACGGGCCTTTGCTTCCAAATTCCTAGCCACGTGTGGCAAATCTAAACCTTAAAAAGGCAGCAAAAGGCATAGTAACTATAGTTGTCTGTACTTTTCCCTAAAAGTAAACTGTCCTCCTGGTTAAGCCATTCATCTGTTATAGACCATGGTTTCCTAATCCATATAATCAAGAGAATCAAATACACCAGTGAGGTCCATGTGATATTCTCCAAATCCACAACACTCTTTCATTCCATAAACATGTTACTATAGAGTTGTCAAATCACTATGTTGTACAGTGGAACTAATGTAACATTGTGTGTCAACTACACTTCAATTTTTAAAAAGTTACTGATATGCAATGCTGTTGAAAGTAGTGGGCTGTGAGTCAGAGTTATGGACTCTGTAAGTTTTAGGGTGAGGAGAGACTTCAGATTTTACTTGCATTCTACCTAATTTTGCTGCTTAAAACAAGATTAGAAATTTAGAGGGAAAGGTTTAGAAAATACATTTTTAAAAAATCAAGTTTTATTACCAAATTCATTAGTCCTACAGTTTGAGACATTAACAGTGCTTATCATAAAAATATATGAAGGACAAAAAAGAATCAAGTTTTATTAACTACCATGTTCTAAGCTTAATGCTGAGCAGTTTGTAGACAAATTCAGAGAATGAAATTAGCAACTGATTTTACATTTCTGAATAATGTAATGTAGAGGTCAGCAAAGTTAAGGGCTGGTGGCGGCTTTTTTTTTTCTTTAAAGATTTTATTTATTTATTTGACAGAGAGAGACACAGCGAGAGAGGGAAGGAACACGAGCAGCGGGAGTGGGAGAGGGAGAAGCAGGCTTCCCTCAGAGCAGGGAGCCCGATGCAGGGCTCGATCTCAGGACCTCGGGATCATGACCTGAGCCAAAGGCAGACACTTAATGACTGAGCCACCCAGACACCCCTGGTGGCTGCTTTTATAAATAAAGTTTTATTGGAACACAGCCATGCCCACATGATTACATATTGTCATGGCTGCTTTCAAACTACCAGGGCAGAGTTGAGTAGTTGTGACAGAGACCAGGTGGCCCACAAAGCTGAACATATTTAATATCTGGTCCTTTACAGAAAACTTTGCTCAGCCCTGATTAAAAAAAAAAAACAAAACAAAAAAAACAAAGCAGGGGTGCCTGGGTGGCTCAGTCAGTTAAGCCTCTGACTCTTGATCTCAGCTCAGGTCTTGATCTCAGGGTCATGAGTTCAAGCCCCACACTGGGTTCCACACTGGGTGTACAGCCTACTTTAAAAAAAAATAATACAACATAAAATAAAAATAAAGCAAAATAGTCCTTCCATCCCAGTCTCCAAAAAAACTAGATTTATGCGATTAAAAGACTAGGAGGAATTTGAGATTTAAAATATATATATATGTCTGTGATACCAATACCTGGGTATTATTAAATAAAGTCCTAGATTGGGAAGAAAACAAGTTCTTATAGGTTCCTTGTTTTGCACTGGTAACTGTACCATCAAGCAGAAATTATCACAGTCTAGGACTCTACAATGCACCTTTCTTTTTAACACGTTTCCAAAATTAAGATTCACTTTACAATTACTCTCTCTTGGTTACTGGCACCCCTCCCCCAAATCTACCACCACAAAACTCCTAGTGAATCTATGGTGTGCCTTGTTAGGTGGTAAGTCTTGCAGCCTTAGGATCAATGTTAAGCTTGGAGCAAAACCAAATCAAGAGTATGAAGCCCAGCACAACGGCTGGATCAGCAAAGCAGATGCAAACGGAAGTGCTTTGCAGAATCCTCGACACCAGACCGAAGGAGAGAAATGCTCAAGCTCAGGAAGGTGTCCTTCAAGAAGAAATACTGTCAAGGAAAAGAAAACTTTTAGATGTGATTTTAATACATCTCAGATTATTATTCACAGATCAATCCATAAAGGATGAAATGAAAAGCAGAAATAATCCATCTTCCCTAGGAGTTTCTTTTACTAGGAGTAAAAGGTAGAAGAAATGAGATGTGTGCAATGATAAGAGTCACATCTGCCTCCCTGTACCACACATTAACAAAGTTGAAATCATGCAGATATTTCCCTTATGCCTGCATAAGGATGTCCAGACATGCATGCACACACACTTGTGCTCTGCCACTCAGTCCCAGAGAGCCTTACCCTGCAGATGTCCACAAGGAAATTCTCAAACAATTTCCACATGTGATTGCTGGTGTAAATCTCCTTCATTTCCACCTCAGTATCCACATAGCAGTGATTAAGGAAGTTAATGTATGCAATTTTAACCTGAAGACAGAAACAGACTTTTCTGAAAAATCGGTTTGGTATATGTGGAATAAGAGAAATGCAAATCAAAGTATGTTAGAACACTATTTTCACCTATCAGATAAATAAGAATCAAAAAGTCTGAGAAAATGCTGTGTGGACAAGGCTGAGAAAAATGCCATCTTGTCATTTCCTCCTTCATTAGAATCACCAGTTATTATCATCTCATTATATTCGCATAAGCCCGTTGAATAGCCATGCAGGGCAATTACAGCACATCCATACGATAAAATTTTTATGTAACTATAAAAAAGGAATGTGGACTCTCTTTACAGACTGATAACGAAGAGAAGAACAGTGTATCCATAATATCACCTCTTGTGTTTAAAAAAAAAAAAAAAAAGAGGGAGCAGGGGAATGGACAATATATATTTATATTTGTTTATATGCAGAATTCTAGACAATGTACAAGAACATAATAAATGATTTTCTGTGGGGCGGGAGGGGACAGATTAGGAGATTTTGCCTAGTTTACTCCTTTATAGTCTCTGCTATTTGAACTTTTCAAAATGTATTAACTTTTCAAAAAAATAACCTAAAAACATAATAGTGTATATATATATGATACATACTACATATGCTATATATAAATATATGTACATTTAGTTTAAGATATAAATTAGTAGTATGTATTTTAAATATACAAAGGCAAACTATATTCTGAATGATCCACAGTTTTTGTTGTTTTTGTTACCAGCCAAAATACATGAACAAGAAAATGGACAGCTTAGAAGGAATCATTTCCAAAACCTAACAGGTATTTATTATGGGTGGTGGAATTATAGATTATTTTGATTTTCCTATTGCTTTCCTGTAGTTCCTCAGTATTTTATAATTGTCATCATTTCTACAATACAAATTTTCATTTTAAAGAATAAACTTGCAGAATAGGTCTTACTTGCACAGGAACCATATATCAACCCATTCAATCTTGTTTTTCAGACATTCATTCAAAGGGGATTCAAAAATCCTCTTTGCTCCACAGGCTGAATTATTAATTTCCAAGAACAGAAGCGCAGCAGCAGATTCCCAAGGTTCTCAAGGAGACAGTAGGAAAGACTAACATCCCCCCAACGCTGATGATCTTCATGCACAAAATTGGCATTCGAGAAAATGTTGCTCCCACCAACTGAGATGTCACTATGAAATGAGCGACAGGTCTCAGCACTGTGAGGTCTCGTGTGGGCCGGCCATGTGCAGAGGCATGAGAAAGGCTCGCTTACCTCGGGGATGCAGTCCTCGTGGGTCACAACGCGGACGATGTCATCCAGCGGGAGCAAAGAGTTGCACTTTATCTCCGTGTAGACGTTCTTGCCCTCGGTGCACACGGCCAAGAGCTCCACCAGGTGGATATGGTACATGAGAGGGCTGTTCTCGTCCATCCGGTCCCGCTCTGACCTCATCATCTGGATCAGGGTCTGGAAAGAGGCTCTGTCGTTGTAGAACACGAGGACGTCCTCTCCCGAATTAACCAGCTATAAAAAGAACAGGGCTTGTTTATTTTACACTCTTGCGGGGGGGGGGGGGGGCACCGTTTAAAAAATATCTACTCGCAGAGAAAGAGAGATGTTCTGTCAGCATTTGCTTTCCAAAGCCAGTCTCACCCATATTACTAAACTCATCGAAATTTCATTCATTTCTCTGAATCAGTAACTGAAAATCTCCAGCAGCAGCATTTTAATCGACAGATACAGGTATTTGACAGTCGCCTTAACAAACTATCAGGGGAAGAGAAAGTCCACAGACCAACATTCATGTATCAAGTGGAAATGTAGACGGCAAGCTTGCACTTGGATTTCCAAACCTAATATTTAGGCTATGATTTTTCTTTTTAAAAATGTTTCCATCTTTTTTATGCTTGAAAAGTAGTATCCCTCTTACAACTCTTTCACATACTGCCTTCTGTCTTCACAATTACCAATTATCCACTTCTTACTAAGATACACCTTCCTTTCAATACTCGTCAAAAAAATCAAGGCATTCCTACTTATAACTTGTCCCCAGGACTGTGTGTGGCTTCTCATAAATCTACTGAAGAGTTAGTCAATTTCAGCACTGTGGGAAATACAGAAGATCCAAAAACGAGCTGGCACAGAAATCAAAATAAATATAGTCAATAGTATCTGCATAATAACAACTCACCTCTATAAGCCCTAATTAGGTGCCAGATACCATGATAAACACCCCAGGTGGATTATCTAACCTCACTGTGCCTCAGTTTTGTCTGTAAAACTGAGGACAAAGATGGTATCTAACTCATGGTGCTGCGTCATGCAGATTAAATCACTGATTATATGTAAATTGCTTAGAACCGTGACTAGGGTATGGCAGGCTTCCAATAAATGTTAGCTATTATTGTGACCATTATTTCACTGAGTCGGCATATCAGCTTCTCGGCTGAATACCACTGCGCCTTCGTTTTGTAGGAAGGCGCGCTGAGGGTTGGGGAAGTCATCAGCTCACAGTGCCAGTAAAGTAGCCTAGCCTACATTCACATCCCAGGTCAAGTCAATTCTTTTAATTACACTACACTACCTTCCACTGGAATCCTATGATTTTTTTATTAGGATTATAAATCCAAGTGTTAGGTGGATTTACTTGAGGTTTCATTTTTTAAACAGGTGGAAAGATTTAATTAAGTATATTTGAACACCAAAACCACAGGTGTGGCAGAGGGCTTTCCTGGTCAGATAGCATCCCATGGGGCACCGCTTCCCACAGACAACCCAGCTTCTTCCCATGAATCAGCAAGCAACAATTTTTCTAGCTAGTAAAGTGAATAATTAAGGAAAAAGTCCTATAATCCACAGGAACATAGGCTGTTCTGGCTCCCTGGTTTCTATCTACATTTAATCTCTACTCATTGTAATTTGGGTTCAATATTCCTATTTTTTCCCCTCTCAGAAGAATCTGAGCCAAAATGCCTTAAAATAAATAGGTTCACTGCTATGAAAAATCTGATCAGATTCTCACCTATATACACAATTTAAGCTCACAAACACACTCTCTCTCTTACACACACAAACCACAATTACGTTTTGTCCGTTTATGTGGCTCCGGGACAGGGTGCCAGTTCATACAGACAGCAATAATTTAAAAAATTTGTATGGAACACCAGATGAAGGTATATAGAGATAAATAGTTGTCACCTCAGCCATGACCATGTCTTGGCATTTTTTGATGAATTTCCCTTCTGCCTTGACGATCGTCTGCAGGAACTTTATGTACTGGACGTTTCGACCGTGAGTCTCAATGCAGTGAACAAAGTGCTGGACAACCCGCTCATTGATCTCACTGCAGAGCTGGAAATTGTTCATGAAGATGTGCTGCATGGTGACTGCCTCCAGGATCTGGCACAAGAGTGAGGGCAGGAACACAGGGAAATGGTCAAAAGGCGGCTAGAGCAGAGTACAACGTGAGAAAAAGTCTACCAAAGCACACAGGGAGAAGCATTTAAACCCACGAAGAGACCTTTCTCCTTTCTCACTTCTGTGCTGCCTTTTTTTTTTTTTTAAAGATTTTATTTATTTATTTGACAGAGAAAGACACAGCGAGAGAGGGAACACAAGCAGGGGGAGTGGGAGAGGGAGAAGCAGGCTTCCCGCGGAGCAGGGAGCCCGATGTGGGGCTCGATCCCGGGACCCTGAGATCATGACCTGAGCTGAAGGCAGACGCTTAAGGACTGAGCCACCCAGGCGACCCCTGCCTTCTTTTTTAATCATAATAAACACACAGAAAGGGAAACAAATCACTAGTCTTCAGCTCAATGAACTACACAGGAAACCCCAGCACCCAGATCAAGAAACGAAACGCCTCGCCACCCAATTTAACTCGTTCTGATTTCTGCTACCACAGATCAGTTTTGCCCGCTGTTGAGCCTCCTGTACTCTCTCCTGTCTGGTTTCTTTTGCTCAATAGCACATTTGCAATGCTCTCAACATGTTGTTGCATGTATCAGTAGTTTGTTTGCAGTCACTGCTATGTATATTCCATGGCACGGATAAACCACAATCTGCTTATCTATTCTATTGCTGATGGGCATTTGGGTGCGTATCCGGTTTTAATGGCAAATAGTAACACTACACTTAGCACAAATAGGGCTGCTCTGAGCATTCTTCAACGTGTCTTCTGCTAAACTTTAATATATGTGCATTTCTGTTGGGTTTACACGCAAGAGTGGAATTGCTGGGTTGCAAAGTATAAACGTTTGGCTTGAGAAAGTACTTGCCAACAGCTTTCAAAAGATGTTAACAATTTCTACTCTACACTAGAGCTTTTCCATACCCTAGCTGATTTACAGTGTTGTTGGTCTCTTTGGTTTTAGTCATACTTTGCTGTGCAAATCTTAGTTAATTTACACTTCTCTGATGATCACTTTGTCCCATTTACTGGCTGTCTGGATTTCTTCTATGGATGATTTCATTTTAAAGTTTTTTTTTTACCCATTTTTAAAAACCCCTTTTAAAAGTGGTTTGTCCTTTTCCTTATTGACTTTTTTGAGTTGGTTATATATTCTGGATAGGAGTTCTTTATTGGACACATGCAATGCAAATGTCTCCTCCCACTCTCTGGTTTGCCTATGGAGGATTTTAATAACGTCATTTGGTGAATAGAAGTTTTTAAAGAAGCCTGGTTTATTGATATTTTCCTTTATAATTAGTGCTGTTTGTATACTGTGTAAGAAGATTTCAGTTTCCACCAGGTCATCAAGATATTTTCATGTTATCTTCTAAAAGATTTATTTTCTATTTTTTACCCAGAGTTATTGAGTGACTAAGTTATACGTTTGGTATGAGGTAGGGGGCTTTAACCTTTTTATCTTTAGTCTTTTCTTTCCTCATACATAACAAAGAGGGAGTATTACCCCTCAGCCTATCAGTCCTTCTCCTCCAAAGCCCTAGTGGTACTAAAAAATGAGTGTGTGAGTGTGCGTGTACTTACACG
The DNA here is from genome assembly GCF_004348235.1 of Phoca vitulina. NCBI lineage: Eukaryota > Metazoa > Chordata > Mammalia > Carnivora > Phocidae > Phoca > Phoca vitulina. Next base: position 35,122,084 of record NW_022589716.1, on the reverse strand, counting down.
GATGTCCTTTGTAGAATTATTTACAAAGCCAAAAAATTAAACATTGTCTAAATGTCTACTAATATGAGAATGATTTTTAAAAAGTTACAGCCATACTAGGGAACTCCATGTAGCCATCACAACCTCTCATCAAAAATGCAAAAAAATTATATATGTATGACTGGCAAAGACAGCCGTAATGTATTAAGTGAAAAAATCAAAATGCAAAATAAAGTGTAGAGTACGTCACCATTTTTCTTTAAAAAACTGCACAATACATACTTTCAAAACATATCTAACACAGTTATGTTTTAAATGAATATATTATGTATTTGTATGTATCTAACGTATTATGTATTATATTATGTACATCAAAAACTTTATGCATGACCTCAGGAGGATGTGGCTGGAGAGTGAGAATCAGCAACTCTCTAGGGCTAAAATTTGATGTAATAATGTTAAGAAAAAATATAAATAGATCTTACCTTGCCCTACCACCTCCTCCTCCCTTCCCCCGCTTTCTCCCCTAAAAAGATGGGGAGTATTTATGTCCTCCTAAGAGTTGGTCCAAATGTTCCCCTTGGAATGAATGTTGCATTACACAAGTCCCCGTGGTCACAACAGCAAAAGAACAAGCTGTTCCTCTTACTGCTTCCTGCCCTCCTCCCCTCATAGATTTCCAGACAGGCCTGGAGTCTTACCCCTGGGTTGAGAAACAGGTTTATGTGTTTGTGTAGCAAGGCTTGATTCTGCTGGTTGCCTGCACAGAAATTCTGTAGGAATTCATGTGCCAGCCTCATTATCTCCTGCATCTTGGTATCTTCAGCCTGTGTGGAAGGAGATAGATGAAAAATAGGTTGAAAACAGGGCTATGCTGTGGACAAGAGAAGGTCAGCAGGCGGCAGCACCTATCTCCAGGCCAGGAGACCCAGTTCCTCGACACACCCATCACCTGCCGAGTGGGGTGCTGCAGGTGCTTGCTGAGGGCCTGTTGTGTGAAAATATGGGGGTGCTGTGCTGTTGACACTTCAAAGAAGCCAGTAACCTGTTCAATTGTGCTATATCCTCTTCCGCTAGCCATGGGCAGATACAAAAAGAATTTATTCGGGAAAGATGCAACACAGAGTGGAAGCTGAAAGGAAGCCTCTGGATCCCATTTCTAGCAATGCCCCCAGATCTCTGAACCCCCCCATTTCTGAGAACAGAGAGACAGCAGAGCAACAGCTGAGTGCCTCACTGGTGGAGAGCCCACATCGCCCCAGCTCTCGGGCTCACCCTTCTTAATCTGCCTAACGCATATATGCATTAGAGCTTTTGGCAGGAGATAACATGTCGGAGTAGAAATCACTTTAGATTATCGATTTGGGCAAATATACTTGCTGTAATCCTTTCCTTGTCACCTCAGGCTCAGCATTTAACCCAAGAGGTAGTTTTCCCATCTGCAAAATGGGGATAATACCTGCCCCAGGCATTTCACACAGCTGGTTATGTGATTCTCATTTCCTACAGTAAAAACATATACTCAGTGTTTGTAAAGCATCAGATGCCCCATGATAAGACAACTGATTAAACCCTACTGCCATTCTGCCCAATTCTAAACAAATAAACCTTTAATGTAGCAAAGATGAAAGGAGAATGAAATGGAGTCATCCCTCCTATTCGTTTAGCCCACGGGAACCTCCCTAAGTCTTCTCACCTCTTTTCAGAGGCTGGAGAGCCTAGCAGTTAGGAAGGCAGGCCCTGAAACCTGACTGCTTAGTTCTTAGGCCAGATCTACCACTCACTAGCTGTGTGACGTCGGGCAAGTTACTTAACCGTTCAGGGCCTCCGTCTCCTCATCTGCAAAATGGAGGTAATAAAAATGCATACTTCATATGGTTGCCATGAAGATTAAGTGACAAAATCCATGTCAAGTGCTTAGATGGTTATCACATAATCAACGTTAGCTACTGGTCCTGGTCTAGACCAAGGGTCAGACAGAACTTTAGGCTTTGTGGGTCAAAAAGCAAAAGAGAGGACATCATGCACGTACCACTAAGAATGTAACTATTTAAAAATGGAACAATCATTCTTAGCTAATATGCTGTATAAAAACAGGTGGTAGGCTGGATTTGGTTCATGTCTGCAGTTTGCTCACCCTGGTCTAGATAATCATCCTGGGAGAAAACAGGACACATCTGTCAGAACAACTAACAGAAGGAGTCTGAGCTACCAGCTTTAACAATCCAAAACGGGCGAGTTTAAGAGGACATTAATAGCAAATCCCCACACAACAGAGTGGGTATTACATTTGTCTCCCATTAACAGAGAAAAGTGGCACGCCTTCCAGTTCTAAGAAATCAGAGGCCTTGAGGCAGAGAGAGACACTGCTGGTTGGCAGCAGTCACCTCAAACAGTTCTGCACTCTTTCACTTCTTCAGCTAAAAGGAGAGTCTGCTGGGGCTCACAAAACTAAAGACTTCATCATTTGAAATGGATTTTTACAAGGCAGGTAAGCTCTAAAGACATCACGTAACAAGAGGGTATCTGTAGCAATTCCTCCACTGTTCTCCCACACTGGGATATCTGCACTCACGCGCGCGCGCACACACACACACACACACACACACTATGTTCTGCCACCAATTCCAGCCACATCAGATTACCTATTCGTTAGGTTAACATTACTCTACGAAGGCACAACTTTAAGGCAACTGATGATATTATGAGGCAAAGATAAGGCCAGCAAACCACCTCCTCACATTCTTTACACATAGCAAGGTGGTGAATCAGCTTGCTGGTTCTAGTCTAAATGTCAGTCAAGTTTGGATGACATGCACACTTACATTAATTTCAAGTTAGTTAAGTTCCTGACCTAGTAGAGGGATTAAGCTTAATTGTGGCTACTGAAAGGCTTGAGTAGCCTGAATCCCACAGTCCCCATGACTGTGGTGGTGGCCTCTGCCAAGAACTTCCTTGAGCACAGGGCAGCAGGTACAGCAAACAAGACCTGGGCTCCACAACTGGGCAGGCTGGCTCTGTCATGTGTTGCTGGGCCGTATAGGCAAGGTATTGAACCGCTGGCGACAGCCTTCTCACCTAAAGTGGGGCTACTAAAAGCATGACCTCTCTCATGTGCTGTCTTAAGGATGAAATGAACTAGTGAATGAAAATGACCTAGTGCAGTGCCCCCTGGCAAGCACGAGCAGTAAGCCTTCTTCAGGCAGCTCTACACCAGCAAGTTTCTCTGGCAGTCACTGGTAAACTCAAGAGGCAGAAATCTATGCCCTGGGACTCTAAATTTCCCCAAGCCTCAGTCTCCTCATCTGTCAAGTGGGAACACCACGACAACTGCACTGGATTTTGGAAGCGAACGGACGCTTTTGCAAGCGTCAGGCAGGCTGCACAGTGCTAAGCACTATTACCCTACTTGCCTAAATCCTAGCACTGTCAATGACAAACGCTGGCGTGAAAGAACACGACAGAGAGTGTAGCTTCCAACGACAGAAAAGAGGGCTTAGAGCAAAGTATATGCTAGATCCAAATACTCGGCCAGACGTCAGCACACTCCTGAGGACCTCCAAAGCGGGCAAGCTCTATGTTCCCACATGCCCCTAGCAACCTGTAGGGCTTAAACTGCCTGAAGGGCACTTGCAGAGGACTCTGTGCAGCACAAGCCCGTGTGCAGACAGAGCTCCGTCTATCGAACCTTCGCATCCAGCGTGGCGTGGGAGCGAGGCGACAATCAATGGATTCTGGCTTAGAATCCTACAGTTGGAGGCAGGTTGTGGGTGATCCCATTTTATGATGCTCTTTGTTTCATACAAGTGACCTACAAGGGCTTTATACTCACGGCCATCACATACTTCATGTCTTGGCCAATGATACCAAATGCGAAGGCTTTAGGAAAACCCGGGGATCCCCCCCCACCCCGGAGGGGGACTCACTCACCTTCTCGTAGGGGATCTGCAGCAGCTCCAGCACCACGGCGTGCGCGCTCATGTTCCGGAGCAAGCGCTGCTGCTGCTTCCGGCTCTTCCTCACAGACGCGCTCTCCTGAACACAGAGCTTGCTGAGGCGAATCAGAATCTGTCCGAGAGAGACACCCAACGGTTGTACCTCTGACCAACCTTGCAGTTCTGAGCTCCAATGTACCGCACGGCAACAATAGTCAGTGAAGGTGTACGTACAGGTGAAATTTGCTGAAGTAAATCCTAAGTGTTCTCACCCCCCTCGACCCCCTCGAAGAGCTTGCTCTGCGAGGTGACGGAGGTGTTCGTTAACCTGATTGTGGCAGTCATCTCAGAGAGTATGTCTATCAAATTACTGCGTGTCACGCTTCAGGGAGGTGACAGTACTTTTTTGGTCAATTATACCTCAATAAAGCCAGATGAAATTTTTTTGAAAAAAAAAAAAAAATGAAAGAAATCAACCTCTGAAAACTAGGGAGCACGACAGAAAAAAAACCGTAGGCACCGGTCGTGGGCAGGGAGGCGGAAGTGATCACAGCATATTAAAACACCCAGAACGAGGGAGATGGTGCTCTAATATGTAGTATCCCTGTTAATCGCGTCAAACCGAACCTCCACATGGCTAAGAACATGTCTTTCCAGTGTACGTTACGCAGTGGATTATGGCTTCAACCAAAAGTGGGACAGTTTCAGAAAGATCTCCTAAAATGGTGAGACTCAGCATCATTGCCAGGGACTTGGGAAGAGTTTGCTCTGGGGTAAAAAAAAAACCACAAAGCTCCCAACCTCCTAACTCTGAACTACCTTATGCAAAGAATTCTAAAGACCCAGAGCCCTCCCTGGTGGACTATGTGCCAGCCACTGAGATAGAGCCTTGACAATTATATCAATTAATCCTTTGGTCAATTATAAACCTTCAGAAATACAGGTGCTAACTGCACCTATAAAAAGTGAGAAAATTGAGGACACACACAAAAAAGTGGCAGAAGATGCTTTGAACCAAGATCTGACCATAAAACCCAAGTATGTAACCTCTGCAAGCTTCTTTCTCCCTGTGAAACTTTACATGAAGAAAAAAGCTGAAGTGTTTGCACTTTCAACTTGACTTTCACAAACCATAGCTCCTAGGAGAATTAATAAAGAAGGAAAGAAGGCAGGAAGGCCACTTACCTCTTTTACCACCCTGTAGTTGTAGCTGCTGGTGCTCTCGTGCTTTTGTGACTTGTTATTCCCCTCCTAGGGACCAAAAATAAATGTAAGTGTGGTTTGTTCGGCCCTCGGGCAATAGTCTGTTTGTTCAGGTTGGCATCAGCATTTAGGAAACCATGAGAGTTTGGCAGTTTTCCTACAGTCATGCTGGGTTTCAGCCCAACTCATTCTGATTGACATGATTTCACTGAGGTGGGAGACGATGGGGGGCCAGCCTACTGAGAACAGGTTCTTTCCTGGGTGGGTCTGCAAGGGAAATCTGGTGCTCATCCACTCAACAACAAAGTCTATTCCCCATGGTCCAAGGTAACACAGAAGAAGTAGCTAAACTTCCATTTTGCAGCTTATTTCCTAGGAGAATGGCTGTTACTTCGGCTACTTAACAAGCAGATCCCTGGAGAATAAAGCTCATCCTACAATCCTACAATCTGCACTTTTACCTAAAACCAGAGAGGATATTCCCTTGTTTGAGGAGCCCATCCATCTGCTCTGGAGGCATGACCTGCGTTTCACCCACCTCTGTTTTCTTATGTTCATTTTCACCAGAGGCACCATCCATGACCCCGTCAGGGCCCTGCCCTTTGTACACCCAGAGCTCAGACTTTTCCACAATGGATCTCAGCTGATCCAAGTCTTGTTTGATCTGTTTGTAGTTGTCGACATCTTGGCTGGTAACAAGCAGCTGGACCTGAACAAATGTAATGTGTCAGGGGCGCACAACCACCTCTTGGAAAGTCGACACCACCACCACCACCACCACACACACACACACACACACACACACACACACACACACACAC
>NW_022589716.1:34915491-35116136 GCF_004348235.1 Phoca vitulina | reverse complement strand
CACACACACACACACACACACACACACACACACACACACACACGAATGGCAACCCCAGCTACCTGTTTGAAGGCCTGCAGGACCTCCTGCCTCTGACTGAAGTGCCGGAAGAGGAGCTGCAGGGCCCCCGACACCAGGGGCGGGTAGTCGTGCATCGTCAAATGCAGCAAGACTCGGAGGAAGGTTCTGCCGCCGTGGTCGTCCAAGTCCAGGGGGGTGTTCTCCTCACTAAAGGAGTGCATGGTAGGGGAAAAGCCAGATGAGCCACAGACGCCCTTCTCGCATGCACTTGGACCCAGACACACCCACCAGTCAGTTCTAACCCCATAGTCAACCTTGGGGGACTTGAGTATTAATAAGCTCCTGTAACAACACAATCTTGTTTTAACTTCAACTCCATTGTAAGGTGAGGGCACAATGAAGATCTCACCACTGTCCAATTTTAAACCAAAGTCCCTATCTTCCCACAGTGACAGGACCTGGCTTTTTTTATCCAGATTCCTGACTGACTCCTCGATTTGAGTGTTCTTCTGCTGGGTCTCATCTATGGGTGGAGAACTGCACACAGTTGTGTTTCTCCTCAATTAGGAGTTTATTTTTTTATGTAAGGTGCTGTAATTCAGGGCCTAGCAAAGTACCTGTGGTAAAGGACCTGTTGCGTATACTTCCACTTTACAGCTAACTGATGACTTAGTCTATACCAGGTCCCCTGACCACGCACGTGGATGTGGCAGTGTCAAGGTGCCATAAAAGTGGCCCAGTGATTACTCCCATGCTCTGTACTTCTCATGTCACAGACCGGTAGCAAGCAGTCTGCAGACCCCACTTTGAGGCGTGTTGACACAAACCATGACCACGCAGTGTGCTTCAAACTGAGGTTCATTAGCAAGCTGTCAGGGGTCATCGCAGTATCTATTATAACTGTGTGTCATTTATATAATTAAAAAATTAATAAGCATGTCCTTGATCAGAGAGCAGATCACTGCATAACTGAGCACTGCCACCCCATTGTTGTGTCAGTGGCTATATTGTGTTTACAATCAAATGAATGCCAAATGGCGAGACCTTCATGTTTGCAGGTTAGCAAGAAAGGCAGAGAGGATTTCACAGGAAAATACTCCATTCATGCTATGTGCTCCAAAAAGATGTGAAGACAGTGTCACTGCTGTTCAATACTAGAAAATGATGGGAAAGTTGAGATACCACAAGAGCACATGGGAGTGTCATCATGTTGAACTCAACATACTTTGTGTTTCAGAAAAACATCTTTCATCATAGTAAATAATACTGCTAATTCAAATTTCACAGGTTTTACTGTTAGACTGCTAACACTGGTGGCCCCCGCAACAAAAGAGACTTTCCTGGTATAGACATCCTTATGTAGGCCCCTCCCACACTGACACTGGGCTCAGCCATGTGATTTGCTTTGATCAACAGGATATTAGCAACACGATACAAGAAGAGGCTCAGTTAGTGTTGTACATTGTTGGCCTATCCTGTCAGGATCTTTGCACTTAGAGCCAGTCACCATGCTAAAAAGAAGCCTAAGATAGTTACATGTAGAGAGAGAGAGAGGGAGGGAGAAAGAGAGGTCCCAGCCTTGCAGATATTCCTACCAAGGAGCCAGAAATGTGAGTATAAAACCTTGGATGTACCAGGCCCAATCACCAGCCCCAAGAGACTGAACAGTGATCAGCAGATGAGCCATCCATCTTAGCCCCAGTCAACCCACTTAATTCTGAGAGGCAATAAAAGGATTATTTTTTAATCCACTAAGTATCTGGAGTAGTTTGTTACACAGCAATAAATAACTGAACCAAGTATGCGTATGAAAAGAACTATGCGGGGGACGCCTGGGTGGCTCAGTTGGTTAAGCGTCTGCCTTCGGCTCAGGTCAGATCCCAGGGTCCTGGCATTGAGCTCTGCGTCAGGCTCCCTGCTCAGTGGGAGTCTGCTTCTCCCTCTCCCTCTGCCCCTCCCCCTGGCTCATGCTCTCTCTCTCAAATAAATAAAATCTTTTAAAAAAGGACTATGTGCATAGGGTATTTATATGAGCTTGTGGCTATTCGAGTCTTGTAGGTATTTGAGTCTCATAATAATGTTTTAAGTCAACATTGAGTAATCTAATCTTTTAAAAAGGGGATCATACATTTGTCTAATGTTAGGGACAACGTGTGTTTCTATTGTTGCATGGTCTCAAAAGAGCTCAGGGACAAAAATGTCAGTCCACCAGCAGCAGAAACACATGATCTTGCTAACCTCACTTTGTTTTCAATCCCCTCTTTCTTCCAACCCTATTTTGCACCATTAAAAAAAAATCTTTTAATATGTGTATTTGGGGAAACCTACTTACATTCCTTCTATCCCAGGCAGGAAATACATAAACACACACACACACACTGCCAACTAATATCATTCTGACCTAAGCACTAAGGGTTACAAAGAGAGCCATAAAATAACCTAAACCCAAAGACTAATTGTTTCCTAGAAAAATGAAGGGAAAGCCTTTTAGAGCTACACAAAAGGAGGCTTCCCAATCTCAGAACCACCTACAAAACCAAACACTGAAAATATACTTTCCTTCCTCCAAAGATGCCTTCTGCTTGCTCTTCAATGTGTTCAAAGTCAAGAGTACCTGAAAAGTTAGAGAACATAGCTTCAGATGTAGAAAGGTCTAAAAAAACGGGCTATTGGTGAACTTTCCCAAAAACAGCCTTGCCCCGCCCCTACATTAACTTCAAGTCTTCTAGAATCTTATCTTGTAAAACTGTGGAGCCAGGTCAACCCAGATCACACTGTCCAGTGGCTCTGGTGTGCACTGTTCCACATTTCTGCCAGTTTTCTACCGACTCACGAACCCCTTAGTAGAGCAGAGTGATGACCTCATGCCAAGGAAGCTCAGGCCTTGATAGGTGGAATTATGTCTATCACCACCACTTTTCCCTGTACACTTCATCACTATTTCTTGGGCAGGGAAAAACTTCCATCATGAGTAAAAGTTGCTGGTGGACAATACATTTTCTTAGAGGGTTTTGTTTGTTTTTTTGGCATTTCATGTAACCACAACACTACCTGTCTTATGACTAAGGCACTCCAAGATGCCAGGAAACAAGACCTAACCCAGAAGAGATCACAACTCTTTCAATTATTCTTTTGTTCAAAAAGGATAACTCCCAGGATTTCGTTCTCAATTACAATAATCCTCAAAGTATTCATATTTTACCCTTTCTGTAGAATGTACTGTTGGAATCCCCAGCTTTTATTAGACCCACACCCCATTCTATGGCTGAAATCCCATTGCGGAATCACTAACCTGGTACATTACTTGGCCCCTCTTGGCTGCTATTTCCGGAGGATGTTTCTGAAGTCTGGGAATTGCTTTCATCAAACTCTCGCTTAAATATACACAGGAGGCAGGAGATCCTATAATCCAACCTCACATTCAAAATAAACTAAAGATTCAAGTGGAAATGGAAACAGATTGGTTACATTAGCATACCACCTGTAACACTTTGCCAAGCCACTGCACTCTGGCTGGGCCTGGTATCTGTTGCATCAATTACCTTAAGCACTAAGTGAGCCAAATATTTGGCTTAGAATTCAACAATTACTTTAACAACAGACTTCCATGGGGTATATCAAGCCTGTCCACAGCACCTTAGCTTCTAGTGCAAACTTCAACATCCAGACAATTAATTTAATAATTGGAACAATAAATCACTCACTCCCTCCTCCATCCTCTATAAAATATTACTTCAGCAAGTAGTAAATGCCAATTCTGGGCCTTGAGAAGGGTGAAGTTGGCTGCTTTAATTTAAAAGAATTAACAGAGAAAAATATGTTTTTCCTACTAGAAATTAGCTTGGTCCATATTTTTCATTTGAGATGGTTTCCTTTGATTTATATACCAACACTTGGGTTCCCTCTTCATTCACTTCCTAGATTCTTTTGCCCTCTGCTCTGAAGCAAGGTTACCTTTTCCCTGATTGTTGCTAGAGCCAAAAAAAAAAAAAAAAAAATCAACCACAATCCCGTTATTTGAGGACCTTAGTGACATTCTCCCTTTCATTCTCTCCTCGTCTCTGCCTTGCCCTCTTGGTGACCTTACCCAGTCCCAGTACAGTCACCTCTCCCAGACTGAGACACTACCTTGGCTTGCCTTCTGAGCTCTTGGTCATTGTTTCCTACTGACTACTGGACATCCCATTTGGGGTCTTCCCAGAGTCTCAAATCTAATCAGAGACGAAGTCCTACTGGTGGTTCCACTTCCACCACTTCTCCTGGATTTCTCCCGACTATCACTTACCCCTGCTCACATCCTCCTTATCTCCTGCCTTGCCATCACCAGATCCAGCTCCCAAAGGTGTTTATTCTTACATTAGTCCCCTGTATAAAAATCCTCAAAGGCTCACTAGAGAATAAAGTCCTAACACTTGAGGCACTCAGAGCTCTCTAGAACCTGGCCTGGTCCTCCCTTCCAACCTCATTTCTGACAACCTCCGTTCCACACACTCTAGGTCTCTAAGGGGAACTTAGAGGGGGAGGTGCTACGGTCCCGTGTGATGTCATGCCCTCATTCAACCTGCTCCAAGTTCAAGGGGACTTGAGAATGTCCCCTTGTTTCTGTACTATAAATCCTGTCCATGCTTAAAAGTGCAGATGAAATCTTACCTCCTCTGTAAAAACCTTCTCTGGTGCTTACTAAATGGATCACATGACCCACTCCCAGGAGAACACTTTTCTCAGAGTTTCATTTCCTTATTTTCCTATTAGACTGTAAGTCTCTTGTGGATATAGTCTCTGTCCAAATCATCTGTGCATTCCTCCTAGTGCCCAGCAAAGTGCCTTGCATATGGTGGGGGCTCGTAAGTATTTGCTGAAACAATGACTCCATAGACCAATTGTTCTAAGATAAGGACAGCGAGAGGACCTGAAGGTGTGATCAAGGTTTACGCTGCATCACTGCTGATACACAGTCATGACACTAATGTACTTGGCCACAGCCTAAGAAGTCCTTCTCAACTTTTGGTCAGGCAAAAATTCAATGAGATTTCTTCTGCCGTCATTTTCTATGGCCTTAACTATTTGAGGACTCTCATTAATGCTTTCTAACTATTGATAAAATGTGATTTCAGATTCAAAATACAAATTCTTAAATCTATAAACACTGATAATCACCTACTACATGTTCTGGGGTTGGCATTAGGCAGCATGGGATAAAAGAGAAAAGTGGTAACGGTGTTCTTTTCATTAAGGAGCAAATGATTTTGTTGATGAATAAAAATGACCTACACGAGCAGAAAGGGGAAAACACAGGAGGGTTCTCATACCTAAGACCAATCCCTCTCTCCAGCAGACTGGTTCCCATACCTCCTTTTGCCCACGCAAGGTCTTCAATCCTACAATTATCTTCTCTCTCCTATGTCAACAACTTGTCCCTCTCTAGCTGACTATTCCATTCCGCATACAAACTTGCTATAAACTCCCAACTTAAAAAAAATACTACAACAAAAACTTCCTGTGACCAACAATCACCCTTCAGGCACCTCTCCATTTCTCTGTGCATTTTATAGCAAATCCACTCAAAAGAGTTGTTTGCACTTACTCCCTGATTCATCTTCTCCTGTTCCCTCTCGAACCCAACCTATTCCAAAACTTCAGGGTCTTCTCACTGCTGTTCCCTCTGCCTCAGAGACTTTTCCTAGATATCCACATGCTAGCTTCCTCACTTCATTTGGGTCTCTGATCACGTCGCCTTACTAGAGAAGCCCTGTCTGACAACCCCATCAAAAACAGTATCCCTGATCCCCACCCCCGGTGGCCTCCAAACCATCCTGACCCTCCTTTAGATTTTAGCATCTTTAGCACTTACCACTATCTGATACAGTATACCTGTTTAATATGCCTATGACTCCTACCAAAATGCAGGCTCTTTAGAATCGGGAATTTAATCTATGCTGTTCAGTGCTGGATCTCCGATGCTTAAAAGTACTTGGCACAGAATCAGTTTCAATAAATATTTGTTGAATAAATGAATGAAAAAGGAAGGGAGGGAGGGAGGCAGGTGTTGCCAAGTTAATGGAGCCTTAAACTAGTTATGAACGATAAGCAAGGAATCCAGCTTTATGTAGAAGCCTAACTAAGTGAATTAGCTTGGGTGAAGACATAGAGGGCAAGGATTATGAAAAGCTAAGGTAACTACAGGAAATTCTGTCATGGCTGGAGGGACAAGGGCACATCGGGGAGGGGTATGAGATGACAGTAGAAGGATGAATACAGCTGGTTCATAAATAGCACTTAACAATGAGCTAAGAATTTATCTCCATTCTCTCCCCAGAAGGTCTAGGGCTTTATAAAAGCAGGGACACAAACCAGATGGTAGCCCTGTGAGCACACTCCTCTCCGCCTCTGACTGACGGTTACCTGGAGTATTTCGATGATCTTCAACTTGGTGTCCATGACCATGATGTCCTCCTTCTCTGGCTCTGCCTGCTTCACGTTGCCTTCAGGGGCGGCAGCCATGGGAGTCATGGGTAAAAAGCCTCCTCCCCGGAGCACCACCTGGGTCATCAGCTCTCCAACCCCGTGGATGGACCGCATTACATTACTCCCTAGGAAGGGCCAGGACAGACCTCAGTCATGACAACATTTCGGGAGACTGCTTTCAGGTGCCTGGCAGGGGGCACAGGCTTGAGCATATTATTTAACAAGTCCCTGTTCCGACACATTCTCAGGACCCTAGGAACCAGAAAAGGTTAATACCCATCAAAAATTTGGGGATTCAGGAGTAGCGGAAAATACATGGGCTTTGAAATCCCCAAAGGGGCATTTTTGTGTATTAATTCACCTGCCAAATTTTACTGGTCATCTAGCACATGCTTGTTGCTTTGCACAAAATTAGGGGTACAGGAGTTAACAAGGCACAAATTGAGTGCTGCTACTAACACTGATTTTGAGTACACTGGATTACCTCTGAAGCTCAGCTTCTCCATCTCTAAAATGAGAATAAAAGAGCTCAATCAGAGGATGAGATGGTGAAAAATATGTGAAATAACAGCACAAGACCTGACAGATAGAGGGAGGTAAGGAGATGTACTCTTTCTCTTCTAGCTGTAGAGACAAGTTCAACAATTATCCAGAACATGAGTACCTAGTACGTGCCCACTCTGACCCTAAAACAGAGGAAAACAATACACATACAAAGGCAAATTTTCCTATTCACAGATTGGAAATACAAGTTTGGATTTTATTTCATCATATGCTAATATCATCATTAAATGCCTCACAACACATCAAATATGAGGGTAGGATATGTGTTCTTCAGAGATAAGCATTCAATTTGTTAGATAACTTTCAAATGGTTTGGCAAAATAGACACATAGACTCATATATAAATCTAAAGGAAATCGAGCAAAATGTGAATAATCAAGGACCCAAAGTTGTGGATCTATAGGTGTCTGCTGTGCTATTCTTTCAGCTTTGCTTTTTGTTTGAAAATGTCCATAATGGGGGCGCCTGGGTGGCTCAGTCGGTTAAGCATCTACCTTCGGCTCAGGTCATAATCCTGGGATCAAGCCCCGCATGGGGTTCCTTGCTCAGCAGGGAGTCTGCTTCTCTCCTGCTTGCTACTTGCCGCGCCGTACCAGCCCCCCCCCCGCCCCCCCTTCTGTGTGCTCTCTCTCTGCTCTCATTATCTCAAATAAATAAATAGAATTTAAAAATTAAAAAAAGGAAATATCCATAATGAAAAGTTCAGAAGAAAAGGACAAAGAGAGGACAGGACCTCAGAGGGAAACACATGACAAGAGTAGTAAGGGGAGAGCCTGGGAGGACGTGTCCCAAGCATGTGGGTGCCAGCAAATTCCACTCCTCTACTTTGCTGCAACATTCTTACCTTTATTCTCTTCTCCTTTTGCCATCTTGCTAATGGGGAAGATGGTTGTCACGTGCACGCAGTCCAGTATGGCCAGGAGGATTTTGGTTAATCGAAGAAGGTCAGAGAAGTTGTAGAAACCGAAGTATATGAGATTCCTAGCTAAATTTACAACCTGTTATATTAAAACAAAAGAGAGAGAGAGATGGTATTTCATAAACTATACCCTTCAGTTTTATGTTGACTAGCTGATAAATGACTAATTCTGACCCTCGTTATGGTAAGAGAAGGCATATACTTTGCTGGCCATTTCTGATCAAATTTCATTTTGTTTCATAGGAGAAAAAAATAAGAAACAAAAAACTGCAAAGCTACTGACCTATTTCAATAACTAGCTAATCAACAACTGACCTAATCATGTGTCTGTGCAGCTTCCCAAAGGTATTACAGGGCCAGCCACCTTATAGCCAAAGAGAACACAGGTAACGATATTGCAATTCTCAGAAATAGAACTCCTCACAAGGAAAGGTGGTCTCAAAGAGAAACATTTTAACTCAAAGGTAACAAGGATTTATGTACCTCAAATGATTAATCTGTAACAGTCCCAAACACAGTCTGTTTCTTTCCTGCCATTTTTAAGATAATGTACAGAATATACCTAATATTCTATCGTTTTACATGATACAATTCACCCTGGGTGGTACTTCTAAGAGCTTAACTACCATTAAGCCAAGTGACTGGTAACAGTTCTATTTTATTCTGGAACAAAATTAAGCTGAATTCCTTTTTATTACAAAACTAGAGTCTCATGATAGAAATCACCACATGCTAAAATATTTTCTATTTACCCGATAGAAGAACGACCAATGAAAAGCAGATAAAAGATCATTTCATCATGAATTACCTCAAAGGTAAGCTTATTTTTCTCCTTATCAGAGAAAGGAAACCTCTGACAAACCACATCTCTTAAATACTCCTCCACAAATTCCATGGTCTGTGCAAACCTCTCCTTAATTTCATCTTTGGAAGTTCCACTACTATCATAGCTAAAAGAAAAGGAGAAAGAAAAGGAAATCAAATTCCAAGATCTTTGCACTTCGGCCTTCCCCAGCTGCTCCGGCCGCAAAGCCAAGAATCCCTCCCCAACACCTCGTATCCCACCTTCTGTCCTCACTTTATTTTTTCCTCCTTAGCACCTATCACCAAGATATGGAATCATTTATCTTGTTTGTATCTCTTTTCCCCACTAGTGTAGAGATAGTGTTCTGGTTGGTTCACGATACCTTACTTAGGGCTGACACAAAGTAGAGACACATATTTGTTGAATTAAAAAAAGGGACAAGATATAAAAAATATAATCATGCCATCTTTTGCATTCTTCCAAAAAAAAGTAGTATTTGCCACACACTTTTTAATTTTAAGCTTAATGAAAAAAAAAAAAAGACTTCACCTTGCTTCTATGATTTAATTAGACCTAACCTGACCATAAGTGGTTTTTCTACCATGACACCAAACATTATGAGGTTTTAAAACAACATGAGGTCTTGGCAGGGAGAAGGAGCCAGGCTCACTCATCAATGGCGATCTCCGAGGGAATCTCAGACCACAGGCGGGCGTATTTCACGGGAGTGACTTGTTCCTGGGGATCTCGGTCCACGTGCATATGAAGCATGAGACGGCAGAAGGACGCCCTTAGGTCATAGGGCAGGTTCTCATCAGACATGCAGCGGAGAATGAGATCGACATCCAGCTGGCCTGATATTTCATTGATGGCCAGGTACTGGCGGTCTAGACACATCCTAGCAAAAAGGTTCAACTGATACCTGGAGAAAGGTAAAGTTATAGGAAGAAATCAGAATTCATTGAGGATGAATGGAAACACATCAGGACAGTCCAGATAGACCCAACTTTCATAGAAGTGACATTTGGTCACCTGAACTTAGACTGACACGCTTAAATGGCTTCTGTACCAGGCCAATAAAAGAACAGTTCAAGCTACACCACTAGTCATACGTGTCCACCCTGTTGAGTTGGGAGTAATTACGCGACTACTTGATTCCATTTTGCCCTTGTTTATTTTATGAAATAAATGGGGGAAAATGTTACATCTAAAATGGTTGTCTATTTCTTCAGCTGTTTTTTTATACAGTATAAAGACCATGTAGGAAATGTTAAAGGTATCTCCCATGTTGAGTCTAATCAGAAATTTTATAATACTCTTAGGATCTTATCTCATATAAGCCTACACTTTGACTTCTACATGAAAAACATGGTGTGCAAAGTAGGGGACTCATCCAAATGTCTTATGCTTTCTTCCTCAACCAACTACATGTGATCTTTGTCACCCTCCATACTGGACCAGGGAAGCATGATTTCTCATTCACCCTCAGGAGAAGACATATCAAACATTAAAAGACTAAACAACTTCTCATGTGAAATAAGCCAGCCACTAGCTTCCAAAGTGGCAAATATTGGCTTCTGAATCTAAAATCCTATTTGTTATCAATAACCATGAGTTGAAAATATTCTCAATCTCACCAGATACCAGTGAATGCAGATTAAAACATGATTCTATTTCATGCTTATAAAATTAACAAAGATTAAAAAGCATCAGAATATTCAGAACTAGCAAAGACCAGGAGAAACAAAGTTCTCATTTACAACTGGTGGGAGTGTGCTCCAAAATATCCAATCTAGGATTGCTGAGTAAAGTTTAAAAATATGTATCCTTGCCAATTCAACAATTCCACTCTTGATATGAAATGGAAACTCTCATTCATAGGCACACTTTTGAATAAGGATGTTCCCTGACATGAAAAGCTAAACTGTGGCATACAATGGAATATCAAAGAGCAATGAAAACGTGGCATCATAAAATGGATTACTGCTCAGCTGTCAAAATTAGGCCGATCAACCTCCATTACCACGAACACATTACAGAAGCAACACAGAATCAATCAGGCAGCCTTCAGAATGGAACAGTACAGCACCATTTACATACATTTCTAGTATCAGGGAAAATACTCCGTATTTGTTATGAATGCACACTAATGTAGTAAAATTCGAACACACCAAGACGTAGAAGGGTACGCACCACAGGCACAAATGGGAGGGAGGACAAAGGAACGCAGGAGGTAACAGGGCGCCGTAACCGCGAAGTTTTACTTATTAAAAAATGCCATGAGCACTTCGCCATCTTCCCTTCTCTTATCTTTGCAAGGTTTTTATCGGCTCTCCCCCCCTCCCCTTTTCTTCTCCATTGCCTTCCCTGAGGTGGCAGGGCCAGCAGGTTTTAAAACTGGGACCAGGGAGACCTTGGGGCTGAAGGAGGTAACCAGCAGAGGTGGACAGTGAGCAAACAGGTATACACCAGGGCAAAGGCCAGCCAGGTTTCTCTGTTGCAGGATGGAGTTACGCACATGGAAAGGTGAAGGCTGCAATAACCCCATGGGTGTTGGAATGGAAGTACTGATATGGACTCACGATTTCATTATATATTTGTACAGACAGATATAGAAATAGAAACATGGGTGCGTGTATATAAATATGCATATATGTGTGAATACACACACTCATTTCCTAGCTCTGTCTGCAAAAGTTCTAGGAGGTTGGCACTGTTGTCTCTATTTTGCAGATTAAAGAACTGGGGCGTGCAGAGGTATGTAATCTGACCAAAGTCAAAAACCTCATATGTAGAAGGTCAGGATTTGAACCCAAGCAGTCTGAGCATACAGTCTGACTCCTAACTACTACAACATGCATAAACTTCCTGTAAGGGGAAACGGTAACTAGGGGCTATGCAAGCACACCTCTTCTGTCGACCTGGCCACATCTGGAAATCAATTTTAGATACTTACTTAGTCCCGTAAGTATCAATGAAACCTTACACTCCCAACTCCTAAAATACACAGCATTTGCTAGACAGGTGACAACTCGTGGTTCCTTGGAGCCATCGGACAAACAAGCAATAAATTCTCCCTCAATTCTTTTCAGGGCACCCCAAACCGAGCCCAGAGGGACTCCCTGTCACCTGTAGTAGCTGAGAACGTCTCGGTCTTCCTTTTGTCCTTCTTTAGCATCCTGCGCCAGTTCCCTGACGCTCTTGCTGCGAATCTCCTTGCTGCTATCCCTCCAGAAGAGCCACACCTCTTCTTCATCTTCTCCTGCCTCCAGAGCATTCTCTCCAGTAGAAACACCCTCAAATTCAAAACGAGAAAGAACCAACCTGGACAGTAAGAGGAAGAGGGAAAACTCATTATGTTGAAATACTTGCTCATGCTGGAATCTAGCTTCACTTTCAGCATGAAGATAAAATGAAAACCATTCCTTCCCTCAATGGCAGGATCACAAAGAGCCAAACATTAACTTCTTCATATACTTTATCCCAGTGGTTCTCAAGCAGGGTGACTTTGTCTGCCCTGCCCCCTCTCAAGGAGACATCTGGCAATATCGGTGGACATTTTCACATTTCTGTTTGTCCCAACGGAGTGGGAGGGGTATAATGGGCACCTACTGGGTAGAGGCCCAGGATGCTGCTAAATGCACAGGACAGTACCCCATGACAATTATTCAGGCCCAAATGTCAAAATGCTCAAGTTGCATTAGTCCAAGCCCCAAATTGTTATGCATGAGAAACAAACAAAAAAAAATCACTAGCTCAGGGTCTAATTGAGTTTGGGGTTTTGTTTTGATTTGTTTTTTCAACATTGGCCCTATTACTGGCACTGTACTTACCAGGAAACGGTTCCTTTGCTAAAAATGAATCACTACTATTACCAAAGTTTCTATGTACCACTAAACACTTTTTGAACAGTGATAACTTAAAAAGCTCTGCCCTACAGCATCTTAATATCACCATTGAATTAGCACCTTCAAATTTTAAAACTGATTATCATACTTAAAGAACTTTAAGCTCTTAAAATGAAACTAAGTGTGTGCAAATGCTCTCTGGTGAATATATATCAGTTTTCAACCAGTGTGCAAAGTAAGTGCAGAGCAAACTTCATTTCGCTATCAAGGACCTTTGCCTCAGACAGATCCCATGCCAGCCCATCCGACTTCAGACCAAGTCTGAAGAAATCAAAGGGTTAAGTTCTATTAGTCAGGAGTGCAGGCATCCACTGGGCCACACATTCTCTACCTAAATCCCTTTCTCACCTGTATCTTAAATCCCAAGACCCCCACTCACTTGGTCTCAATCAGGATGTCGGCATTGGTTGGATTCAGCACAGCTTTACATATCAGTTCCTGGGTCACTGGGATCGATTTGTTCATGGACACACAGAGGTCGGAGAGATAATCTAAGAATCTGCCGAGAGAGAGAGAGCAAACAAGACATTTTCTGTAACCAGAGCAGAGGTTTGGCTCTTGGAGCCCAACTCTCTGCAAGTGGACAGATCCAACAGAGCATGCACCAAAGAAATCAGAGACAGTTTAGGTTTTGGTGCCAGTGTCCACGGCACCACCAGGAACCCAGTCGCTGTAAGAGAGGAAAGAAAGAAAGAAGCAAACGAGGAAAGATGACAGTGGCTGGGGCAGACGAGGAAGTGATGAGGCAAAAATGCACAAAACAGGGGTGCCTGGGTGGCTCAGTCATTAAGCGTCTGCCTTCAGCTCAGGTCATGATCCCAGGGTCCTGGGATTGAGCCCCGCATCGGGCTCCCTGCTCTGCGGGAAGCCTGCTTCTCCCTCTCCCACTCCCCCTGCTTGTGTTCCCTCTCTCGCTGTGAAATAAATAAATAAAATCTTTAAAAAAAATGCACAAAACAAGATAAGGAAGAAGCTCACGTAAGGGAGCCCTCACGTATGGAGGGGAAGCAGAGAGGCGAGGAAAGGCCCTGAGGCCTGAGTGCCCCAGCTGGAATCCCTGCTCTGATTCTCATTAATTATGTTCCCATAAGCAGTGTGACCTGGGGAGGCTTCTGGACCTCGCTGTGCTTCACTCTTCTCATCTACAGCAGAGGGTAATGTATAACCTCAGAGAACTGTCCTGAGGATTAAATGAGATAATTCATGGCGAGTGCTGACTTAGTTCACTCCCAGGTATGTGAGAATGCTCCACAAACTTTACTTACCTCTGTGGGTGGGAGGAGTCATTTTACAACAACACTATCAGCTCTCCAGTGTGATCATTCACGATAACTATATTATAAACTATTTCCCACTTCTAAAATGTTGTGGATCCCTTTCTTTTTTAAAGATTTTATTTATTTACTTGAGAGAAAGAGAGAGCAAGAGAGAGAGTACAAGCAGGGGGAGGGGCAGAAGGAGAGGGGAAGCAGACTCCCCGCTGAGCAGGAAGCCTGACATGGGGCTCAATCCCAGGACCCTGGGATCATGACCAAAGCCGAAGGAAGATGCTTAACCCACTGCGCCACTCAGGTGCCCTGATGTTGTGGGTCTTAATCAGGAGAAGAGGGAAGACAGTAAGAAGACAGGGAGATCCATGTAAATGAGAAAAAACAGAATTCTAACATAAAATAAAAACACTCAAGTAACAACTAAGTTTGCAAAAGACTCTTACTGATGATATTTGGGGGAGATGTTCTAACTGATAATCAGGGGTTGCTAAACAGTGACTGAGTGGCCAAAACTGTCATTTACTGTGCATCTACTAAGTATCAGGCACTTCCCATGCATTTATTCTCATTCAATTTTCATAACCATCCATTTAGCATAGAAGGAAATTAAAGCTCAAGGGGAAAGCGAAGGTCACCTAGCTGGTAAATATTAGAGCTAGGATTCCACTACGGGTCTATTCCAATACCATGTTCTTTCCACTACTCATCCAAGAGCCTCTCAAGGCCGGCCTAAAAGAAATCTGTCACTGGCAGCCCTCAAAAAGGAAACCTAGCCAAAAGCACCATGACTAGCTGAGTGCCTGCATCTTCAGTGCCCAGACAGCTTCCGCCGATCAGGCCCACTTCCACCTCACCTGGGCTCCCTGTTCTTTCGCACCAGACTGACAAACGTGTCAATCTCAGCAGCGGTGATGTGTTTTTCCAGGAGTTTTCGGTTATTGTGAAGTAGGGCGGTGATCGTGTCTTCGGCCAACACATCATAGCCAATCTGCTTCTGCATGAAGCCAAACTGCTTGGCTATGTACTCCTTTTAAGGAAGAAAAGAGAGGTCAGCAGAAACAACAAAAGATATTAAGGTTAACCCAAAACTAAGGGAAGTAGCAACAGTCCCTGATGAAAATTATTGCTCATAAGGGAAATCCTAGTGGAGCATCTTTCCACAACTCTCTAATCTAGGACAGCAGCTGCAAACTCCCCCACATCCTTCATTCTACTAAACCCGCCACACAAATGTAATTAAGCAAATTATCCTGCATGTACAGATGGGCATTTTATTAAGTGCACAGGATAAATATTAATGTGGTGACTTATTTTTCTAAAAGGTCAAAGGCGGTTTTTCAGCTCTGATTTTATTGCTAATTCAAGAGATTTAACTGTGCGTTACTGCTCTGTACTGCTGAATAAACACACTTAAGCCTACCTAGGTATTTAGAACAATATTACCCCATTCTGTTTTCTTTATCTGGGGTGAAAATACATTTTTATAGTCAATGGGTAGCAGGAGCAAGTAGGAATACCTAAGCCAGGCAATCAGATTCACAGAACATATGAAAACACCTCTGGCTTCTCTCTTTGGGGATCAGACATGACATTCCATAAAAATATATGAGAACTCAGGGAAGCCTCTTGCAGATATTTGTTTGTTTCTATTCAAGGATATAGCCCTTCCCAAGACAGACTATTTGTGTCCTGAAAGTTCTGAAAGCCCTTTAAACTTGGCTTAATTTTTTTTAATTAACTCCAAAATCCTAAAAACTACTCAGGGTGTCCACAGAGGACCCTGGCCACTTTTCAGCCCATGTTCAATAAGGACGCATGTTTGGGAATTCACCAGCCTTCAGGGACATACTACTGTCAAGCAGCATAGAATCTATAGATAAAAAGCAAAGACAGTCCATGTAGCAGCAGTGAGAGGGACTGGGTGTTTTCATGTACAAGCAAAATGTGCTGGCACGCACCAGAGGCTCTGGGGCATCCTCATCTGAAGATGGCAGAGAGGAAGAGAATAAAATCTCTTTGGCACTATTGGAGTATGGTGTTAACGCACTGCAGGTGGATTTAAAGCCACTGGACCACCCAAAGACCACCTGTCCACACTAATGAACGCAGCATCATAGGTATAGGACACTCTCAATTTCAACAGTAGTAAAGGCCAAGTCAAAAGCTTAGCAATACACGCTAACAAGGTTCTATCTGATACTTTAGAGCATTGCCTCAGCTTAACACTACCTTCATGACAAAACTTTAATTACAGGGGGAAGTTTAAATTTAAAGGCCAGATGTTGTGGCAGTCGAAAGTTTACAAACAAAAGCCTTTCGTAACACAATGCAGAGACTGGGAGTCAGGGTTATCAAAAGTGTCATCTGTGCACCTACAGTACTTCATGTCACAAAGTGCAGGGCTCCTCAGGCTCAGTCCTACTGACTTTAGGGCTGGATAACTGTTTGTTGTCCCGGGGATGTCCTGTGCATTCCTGGACATTCCTTCTACCCACTAGATGCCAGCAGCACCTCCAAGTGGTGACACTCATAAGGGTCTCCCGACATTGCCAAGTATTTCCTGGGGGACAAAATTAGTCCCAGCTGAGAACTACTAAATCTGGCAACACAGTTCACAGGTTTCCTTAAAAATCTCAAACTGATGGGAACCACCAGAGAGGTTAGAACCTTTATTTTATGGGGAGAGGACAATATAGACAGTGCCATGACATACACAAGGACTTGGAATGTCATAAAACATGAGCCAAAACCAAAATAAAGAGAAAGTTACCAGCAGACATGGAGGATATGGAAGGGAGCAGGAAGAAAAGATTCTGCTCTACCTTTAATATAAACACATGCAATCACTTCCCTAAACCTTAAGGCAAGGTGCCATAAAAAACACTAGAAATGTCAAAAAAAAAAAAAAAAAATCTCACTGAAAGGTGGCTGCAGAAGGGGACTTCTCAGGTATTTTTCTTAGGGACTCTGTCTTTTTCTCAGGCTTGCAAAAATGTATTTCCTTTCTAAGCGCAAACTTAATAAACCATTCTCTAGCAATTAAGTAACGACAGATATAAGACTTAAAACTCATGAGGCAAGTATATGAGCTTCGATCAATCCCGAATCCCAACCTGGTTTTTCCTGTAGTCTTGCTGGGAGTGTCTCAGGACCCTGTAGCAGAGCCGGCAGATATGTCTGAAAGGGGCATGCCGCTGGTCCCCAAGCTCCTCCAGCCGCAGCATGGGGCCATCGCCACAGTCCGTGAATGGGGCTTGTAACAACTTGAAGATCTGATTGTGAGAAAGAAGAACAGGCACTGCCATCATTTAGAGTGTTAATGGCTAGCCCTGTGTCCCAAACTAATATAAGCTCACAGGTGGCAGGCCTGCACCGGCAACTCTCTCTAGATCGACATCAGTAACCTGAATATTATATGCAGTCCATCAACTGGGACTAGCTATTCACTGAAATCAGGCCACCTGGACCTAATTGGTCCTCAAACACTTGCAAGTATGGTGTGAAGGGCAACAGTGAAGAGTACAGACTCTGGAATCAGCAGATTCTAGGTTGAAATCACACTCCTGCATTATTCCCTAGCGGTATAAAGCACAGTCGAGGTAACTTCTGGTTTTCTCCTCAGTAAAATGGAAAGAATACCACCCAGCTCCCGAGGGGATCCTAAGGATAAAAGGGAATAATAACTGTCAGTTGCATAAATATAGTGCTCAATGAAGGCTTCTGCCATGGAATCCGACCATTCTGGCCCCTCAAGGAATTACTATGGTGGAAAATGAGCATTGGCATGGAGCCTGAGATCTAATCTGGGAGTCATCTCATGAAACAGCTGGACATGATTTATTCTTGGACGGGAAATCCTTGCTGAAACATGATGGAGTGTTAATAAATTTTGTCTATCATCAACTGACAGGAGAAAAGATTCTCAAATCCCAAGTTCCTATGGAGAACTGTAAGACTAATAACTAATATGTTTTTCTTTGGGGTTTAGTGGCCAGGAATTTCTAAGCCAAGCATATAGCCAATGTATAGCTTTCCAGAACTATATGGTATGCATTTCTGTGCACTTCATCTACCCTTGTCACCTACCCCCCTATAATTTGTCTTTACACCAGTTTATTTAAATTTATGCCAATAATAAAAAAATTAAAAAAATAAATAAATAAATAAATAAATAAATTTATGCCAAATAATACCATCTATACATATTCTATAAGCCACTTACTCATCCTTTATGGTAAGATTTTGTGGTGGTTTATAGAGTTCCCTATTTATCAAATACTCCAAATCTCCCAAACATACGAAATAACCTTAAGGACACACAGCACTTGCTATTACTTTTGATGAAAATAAAGTTGTCAAGTGAACTCTTCTTGGATTTCCTAACAGGTGAATGCTCACACATT
Organism: Phoca vitulina; assembly: GCF_004348235.1. Lineage (NCBI taxonomy): Eukaryota > Metazoa > Chordata > Mammalia > Carnivora > Phocidae > Phoca > Phoca vitulina. The sequence goes on along the minus strand of NW_022589716.1, from coordinate 35,097,780 downwards.
GATATTCAACAAGTGTGTTTTCAACTGAACTGAGCTAAGAAGCCATGAAAAGACACAGAGGAATCTTAGATGCATATTACTAAGTGAAAGAAGACAGTCTGGAAAGGCTACGTACTGTATGATTCCCACTATAGGACATTCTGGAAAAGGCTAAATGATGGAGACAATAAAAGGACAGTGGTTGCCAGGGGGTGAGGGGAGGGAGGGATGAATAGACAGAGTATGGAGGATTTTTAGAACAGTGAAAATACTCTGCATGATATTATAATGATAGATATGTCATTATACATTTGCCTAAACCCAAAGAGTGAGTGTATAACACCAAGAGCGAATCCTAACGTAAACTACAGATTTGGGGGGATTATGTGTCAACGCAGGTTCAGCAACTGTAAGAGATGGACCACTGCAGTGGCGCATGTTAATGATAGGTAAGGCTATGCATGTGTCTGGGCAGGAGGTATATGTAAACTCTGTGCTTTCCACTCGCTATTGTTATGAACTCAAAACTGCTCTACAAAATCAAGTCTGTTTTCTCCAAAAGTCAGTTGATCAAGCGTTCCAGGTGGGAAACATCCATGTCCCTGTGTAAGAGCGGGGATCCCACCGATGTCTTACAAAGATCCCAGTACGTCGCATCTCACAGACCTGCTTGAGAATGTTCTGTTCTCTCATCAGCTTCTGCCGTTCTCTGTTGGGCTTGGAGAAGACCACTTCAAGTACATCTTGACCAGAGTTAGTGCCACCAGTGACAAAGTAAACCAAGTCTTCCAGCAGCTTGGTTACAGACCTTAGGGGGAAAGAAGCTATTAGAGATGGGAAATGTTCAACGTCCAATAGGTTGGAAGCTTCACCTTGGACGACTTGGGCCTAATGAGCCAGTTAAACACAAGCAGATCCATTCTTCCCAATTTCCCTGAAAGTGACAACCAATTACCAAAAAGTGTAAAATACACACAACACATTATTGTTCACAAAAGGATAACCACCTTCACAAGATAGGAGCCATCAAATTTTATTTCAGAGTAACACTGGCTCCTAACATTTAGTGAGGTAGTTCCAGAAGCCAAATTGGAGACAAAGAAAAAGACCGATCTTCAACTTCAGAGACTTTCAAAGAAGTGAATGTGGTTTCTGAAAACCACAGGTTGAAGCCACGTATAAATGCTAAGGCCTGCTCCTCTCATACAAGGCTGTTCAGAGTTGGTGTTTTCTCTTTCTGCAAGCAAGAGATTTAAAAAATCCACAGTGACTGAGGATGTGTCTGGTTCTTGTGGGAAGCCCTCACCTTCTTTCATTCTGGGTGATGGTGCCCTTCTCCAGCTTCCCAGCTATGGAGCCCAGCACCTTGCTGGCATCATTGGCAAAATCCAGGTCCCGAACCTCAGCAGGGGAAACTGGAACTATGGCAAATGCTTCCTTATCCTCCTTCACGGGGGAGGTGCCGATCTGAAAAGCAGAATGGTCTTTATGGAACTGTCTCTTGGACTGAGAGAGCAACACATTAATCAAACACTATATTTACACGACACTGGGCTATCCAGAGAGCTGGAGCTATCTTGCAGTTCAAATTAACTAGACATAGAAAAACATCTGGAAGGAAGTACCCCAAATCATTAACAGTTGTTACCTCTGGAGATTCTCACGGTGGGGAAGTGTGAGGCAGAAAATGGGCTGTGGTATCATTTTATACCTTCATTTGTTAAAGGAAGCATGTTAAGACTGTTGTAATTTAAAAACATGCTTATAAATACATAAGGAAAAAGCAAATGAGCAAAGTGGTAATTATTGACTCAGAGTATAAGGGTAGACAATGTACCATTCCTTCAGTTTTTCTATATACCTGAAAATGTTCATAAAAATAGAAGAAAAAAATTCCAGTGACCTCCCCCATCACTAAAAAAAAAATGTGAGAGCATCATTTCACTTTTTAAAAACAAAATCCCTATGTTTGTGAATTTATGCTCTATGACCCTAAAGAAGGTAGTGAAGGAGAGGGGGGTTCAGGGAGAGAAATTAAAGGGGCTGAGAGAACTTTCAAAAAATAAAAGTATATTTAAATACACAGAGAAATAAAGAAATAATAAAGATTGGGGAAAACCAACTAGGTATCTGATGTGCCTCAAGGCATAAGCAAACATTCCCCCAGCCAAAATCATCCTTCAGACAGATGTGAAATCCAGACAATTGCTCAACTTTTAGGGCAAAAGCCATGGAATAAAAAAGTTCTGGTTATTTCAAAAAGCCTGGGCTTGCTTTAGCCAGGTTCCTTGGAGAGAATTCTTTCACTGCATTCAAGTTTGTCCATGACCATACACTGGCCAAGCCAATAAAACGCAGTCCCTACGCCCCCATCTGTTCTCCAAGGAGCCCTTTCATTAGGGAACACAAGACCAAGGGAGGCAGCCAAGTTCCAGAACTCACTTTCAGCATCACAGGTTTTTCTTCCTCCTTGTCGATGGGGATATTTGTGCTGTGAACCCACGTATTAGTGCACAGGTGTCTGAGCCGGACATAGGAGTTTCTAACGGGGGGAGAAAAAGGACTTGAGGGACAGGAATTTTTAGGTTTTCTACAGCCACTGGCCTAGAATACATTCTATCAAAAAAAAAAAACGGATACCAAAATGGTGTTTTGCTACATACACAATACACACAATATAGACTGAGAAGCAAATGGCTGCACACTGAGATATATTCTAGTGTATTTACAATAAGAAATCATTCATCAGGATTCTAACACTGGGATATGCTGTATTTCTAAATATAAGATCACTCCTATGAATGAGTATCTCAGAACAAACTGAGGAGACAAAGCAACAACAAATATTTCCTGAGTATATATTAATGCATACCATGAGAGGTGATAAAGCAACACATGAAATTTTCATATGGATCAAAAAAGCAAAAAATAAAATTACTAGGATAAAATATGAATTAATACTTAATAATCTTGTGGTAGGAAGGTCCATAAATTTTAAAAGTCAAAGATGGATACATCTTATAATACAGTTTAAATTTTATATATTCCGTAAAGCAAAAAAAACAAAAATAGAAACAAAAACAAACAAAAAAAACCCATCAGGAACAAAGCTGAAAGGAAAAGGACAACCTGGGAAAATGAAAGAATACCACATAGCATAAAAAGGTTATTAATCTGCATTTATAAAGAGATCTTTAAAATCAGTAAGAAAAGAACATGAATACTGGAAATGAAAATGAGACTAGGACATAAGCCAGTAATTTAATAAAGCAATATAAATGGCCAATAAACTTGGAAGTACACATTCAATCTCCTTAGTACAATTTATATAAATTAAAACTATGTATCATTTTACTCTACCATATTCCAAAGATCTTAGAGACTGACATAACCCAGTATTTACAAGAGCTTAGGGAAATCACCTCTCCTCACACTCCTGGTAAGAGTGTAAACAGGTGAAACTCTGCAAGGGAGTCTGGCACTTTATAAAACAAGTAAAATGTATCTACCTTTTCACCTAGCAATCCCATTTTTAGATTTTTCACTTAAAATGACAGCCCAAGTACAAACTGGGGCATAGAGACATTCAACAAAGCATTATCTACAAGAGCTGTAAACAATCCAATGTCTCAATAATGGACTAGTTAATTGTAGTACATACACTAGAATACTAAACATTTAAAGTGATTATAATCCATATATACTTGGAAATATGTACAGAACATACTCAGGGAAAAAATGTTAAAAATAGCTTATAATTCTATTTATGATAAATTATATACATGTTAATCTGTGTGCCCAGAGACCTGTCTAAAACGACATAAACCATAATGTTAACAGTGGTTATCTCTCAATAGTTAAATTTTATGTAATTTTTATTTGCTTTTTTGCTCTCTGTGATGTTAACACATTTTTGTTGTTTTTTTAAAGTGAACATGGATAATTTTACAATGTTTTTCAATTTGCTTTAAGGAAGTAGTAGAAATAATGGCATAATTCTTGCATCAAGAATCTACCACATTAATGAGACAAGATCAATGAACACCAAGCAATAGTAAGTAATGGGAAATGCACATTAAAAAGCATTAAGTTGGGGGACAGTCAAGGTAAGTACTGAAGGACCTTTAGAAGAGGAGATCAATGAGGCTTCAGAAAGTCATGGAAGTTTTTTGTTACAGAAAACTTGAGTTGGAACTTTGAACATTGTTGGACCTGGAGCAGACAAGGGGTCCCTTGTGTTAGGGACGTCGTTTGTGTTAAATGGAATTTAGAGCAATGGTATAGACATGGAAAAGAGGTGAGGGTGGGGAGAGCATCAAACCAGACACCTATCTTCAGTACATCCTCTCTGCCTTCTGCTTTCCCTCATTCTAACTGCCCTGAACATTGTAAGTAAGGGCAAACATAGGGATATTTACGTAAAATAGAATGAATACACATGAAACAACATGACCAAGAAATCTGACAGAGATTTGTAATTCTTTTTCTTCTGAGTGACTTGGACTCATTTTCTTAATTTCAAAGTATAACCAAAGCTTGGAGCTTAGCTTTTAATTGGATGATTACATTCTATAAAGTTCTAGGTCAAATTATATTTAAGACACAAAAGTGATTCTATCAATTCATCCCAAGTCCCATTCCCAATCCTTAACTTAAAAGTCATGACATCAGGACAGTTACAAAACAGCCACAAAGTTGGATGCTCTCCCAATGTTCATTTAATTCCTCTATTTTACATATATTGCAATTTTATTATCTTGTTTAGTATATCCAGGATTTGCCATTATCCTTTTCATTTTCTCTTGGAAAGATTCTTTTAAACAGTAACTATCACAAAAATTCTTTTGCTGATACCATTTCAGAGACATTCATTTATCTACTTTCAGACTTCCTGATCTTCAAACAAGCAATATTTAGCACAACTTTAAGATTCAGGGGAATGAGTGTACTACCCCTAAGGTTTTTTATCCCTCCACAGGACCAATGAATAAGAAAGCCATTCAATTCTGTCTCTTGGGTTGCTGGTCAAAGGCAAGAATGGATAAAAATTTTTAAAGTCCAATATAACTGGTAACTAACACTGGCAGACCATACTGGACACTTTTTTCATGGTGAATACAGACTTCCCTTGTTTAAGAGTTTAGAATCCATCTACCTATGGACAACTGTCCACCAAGAGTTTTCCAAAAGAGAAACAGAGATGAATCAAAGTGGATATAGAAGCAGGGTCTCTAACCAGCCAAAGCTGCTTGGCCATCTGACCTAAAAGCTTGGACTCAACGCAGGATCATGTGGATTTCCAACCCATTGGGGAATATGGCCAACTAGCACCTTACTCCCCTTGCCAAGGGAACGCCACGAAGCACCTTCTAATAAAACAATGTGATATTTCAAATCACAGGGTCCTGTTCTTTGCTAGCCCTCGCAAACTAAAATATTTAGCATGTAATATAAATGCCATTCCCTTGTCTCCTGGGACCTAACCAAATTCATTAAATAACTACCAGAACAGAGGACAAGACAAATGGAAAATTACTTAAACAAAAATGCAATTGGGTTCTACATACCTGTACTTATCTAGTTAACAAGTCAATGAGAAAGGAAGTTTTTAAAAAGCTATCTACTGGGGCACCTGGGTGGCTCAGTCGGTTGAGCATCTGACTATTGATTCCAGCTCAGGGTCATGAAATTGAGCCCAGCATTGGGCGCTGCGCTCAGTGTGGAGTCCACCTGGGATTCTCTCTCTCCCTTTGCCTCTGCCCTTCCCCCTGTACTCACATACACTCTCTCTCTCTCAAAATAAATAAAATCTTAAAAAACATAAAAAGCAATGTCCCATACTACAAACCATATTTTAAAGGGATCTCAAAATGGATCAAAGCCCTAAGAGTAAAGAGCAAAAACTATAAAACTCTTAGGAGAAAACATCAACATAATTGTTTGTGACCTTGGAATGGGCAAAAGCTTAAGCAATCAAAGAAAAAATAGATAAATTGGACTTCAACAAAATTAAAAACTTTTCTACTTCAAAAGACACCATCCAGAAAGTGAAAAGACAACCTAGAGAATGGGAGAAAATTCTTGCACATCATATATCTGGTAAGGGGTTTATATCTAGAATAAAGAACACTTAAAATTCAATAATAAAAAGACAACTCAATTTTTTAAATGGGAAAAGTTCTCCTAAGATGATACACAAGTGGCCAAAAAGCACATGAAAAGATGATGAACATTATTAGGCCTCGCAGAAACGCAAATCAAAACCACAATGAGGTGCCACTTCACACCTACCAGGATGGCTCACATAAAAAGACAGTAACAAGTACTGGAGAGAGAGAATGTAGAGAAATTGGAACCCTCACACACACATGGTAGAAATGTAAAATGGGGCATCCATGTTGAGAAACAGTCTAGCAGTTCCTCAAAAGGTTAGACAGTTACCATATGACGTAGCATTCCACTCCTAGATATATACCCAAGACAATGAAAACTGTGTACACAAATGTTCACAGCTGCCTATTAGCCAAAAAGGCCAAACAACCCGAACGGCCATCAGGTAATAAGTAGATAAATATGGGGCGCCTGGCTGGCTCAGTCAGCAGAGCAAGCAATTCTTGATCCCAGGATCATGAGTTCGAGCCCCACGCTGGGCACAGAGATTACTTTAAATAAATAAACAAATAATATTTTTTAAAAAGAATGGGTATTAACCCCTTTTTTAGAAAAATAAAATATGAAAAAGTGGATAAATACAACGTGGTATAACCACATAATGGAATATTATTTAGTGATAAAATAAAATGAAATACTAATACATGCTACAACATGGATGAGTCTTAAAAATACTAAGTGAATGAGCCAGTCACAAAGGACCACATGTTACATTTATACAACATGTCCAGAACAGGCAGATCACTAAAGACAGGACACAGGTGAGTCTAAGGCTGGAGATGGAACACGGGGAAATGAGAGTGATGGAGAAAGGATATGGTGTTCTTTTTGGGGAAAAATGTTCTAAAACTGTGATGATAGCTGCCCAACTCTGCTCATCCCCTAAAAACCACTGAATTGAGCACTTAGGTGAATTGTATGGCATAGGACTTAGATCTTAACAAATCTGTTATTTAAAAAAAAAAAAAAAGCAGTCTAAATCAGGAGTTCCAACCCTGGAGAATGCAACGCTGTGCACATACTTGAGATTTTCTAGAGAAACATGTCTAGCTCTCCCCAGATTCTCAAGGAATTAACAACCCAGCAGAGTTTAAGAATCAAGTAAACCTTTAACTGGATGGCAATGGAAGGCCTCCCTGCAATGTAAAATCTCTTCTACGTGGACACTGTCCTCCGTTCATCACTCCAACAGCACGAGAGAAGCTTCTCTTCTGCTGATGGCACCCACACCGCACTTACCAGTCTCACCGACAGGTTAAACAGGGAAAGGGCAAGGACATAGATGAATAACAAAACATAAAGTGATACTCAGGGAGACGGCCCATGTGTAAATCCTACAGATGCCAATGAGAACTGCCCCCAACAACCCTGTCTGTCTTCAACATTTAAGACTTTGGGCTCTGCAAAAGGGATTGGCTGACGTGTGATGAGTTGCTTGAACTCTCTGAGCTTCAGTGTCTTTATCTAGAAGAAGGGGCAAATAGGGATGCCTGGGTGGCTCAGTCGGTTAAGCGTCTGCCTTCAGCTCAGGTCATGATCCCAGCGTCCTGGGACTGAGTCCCGCATCGGGCTCCCTGCTCCACGGGGACCCTGCTTCTCCCTCTGCCTCTGCCTCTGCCTCTCTCTCTCTGTCTCTCATGAATAAATAAAATCTTTAAAAAAAAAAAAAAAAAAAGAAGAAGAAGAAGGGGCAAATAGTAATACCAGGCTCACGGGGCGGGGAAGGGGGGGTTGTGAAGATGAAATTATGTAACACAAATAAAAGTACTTAGCATTGAACATGGCATGTAGTCAGCACTCAATAAATGTAAGCCATTATTAATAATATTGCTGCTGATTTTGGTGTTAAGCATGAGTTTTCATCCCCCTTAGAGTCCAGTTATTCCTTCCACCAAAATGCATTCTTATGCAACCAAACTGAGAGTTAAATTTAACAAAATAACCAAAGAACACCGGTCTGACTTCTCAATACTCTACTACATACTCAGTGAACTACAAATATTCCATTTTCCAGAATTTCTTTACAACTGTTTATTCAGTTGACTAGGAGACCTCTCAAGTTTGGCAGTGAGGATATGAGTAGAGGAAACTAGAAATATGGAGCTACTTGAGCTTACGGTTTGACTTGTTTACCTAAATAAAGCACTTCTTATCCAACTCCTAAGAACTTGTAATTAATGAGCCATAAAAAAACCAGCCAACATTCCAATGGGCAACCAGAACAAATCCTTTACAAATGCTTCAAGGAAGGCAGTATGATTTGGATTCCAAGCAGCCCAGCCAGGCCACGTACACCAGCGCTGACTCACTCGGGATAAGCCATTTTAGGATCATACCTCGGAACAAGGCTGTCACCTCCACGGAGAGTGGTGGGGTCTAGTTCAAAAATGGAGGAGATGTCATTGCCCTCAGGCACAGAGACCAGGGAGTACACCATCTTTTCTTGGGCATTTCGCAACCTGCTTCGAGAGGCGTCCTGATCAGGGTCCACCTGAGGAGGAAAAGTCATCAAGTCATGGATTTTGCACGTCAGACCCTTCCCTCACTACAATCACTGCACAGTCCACAGGAACAGGGGAGAAACAATAGCGAACATCAGCAGTTGGCAGGAAAAGAACCACAGTTTCAGAGCAGTCATGAAAGATGACAGTCGGCCACCCACGCCAAGAATATTTACACTCTACCTCCTTGTGTTGCAATAAAAATGTTTAAACAATGCAGGGTTACAGTAACAGATGTCCACGGAAAGAGTGCTATATAGGTGATGAAGAAGTCCGTATGGCTACATCCGTCTGCAGTAGTTGGAAGAGAAAAGAAGCTCTTTGAGAAAACTCATCCTGTGGATTTGGTTATGGGTCATTGTGTTAATCTACGGTTAAATGGTCTAGCAATAATATGATACATCTACTTCCCAGGAGAAAAAGTAAAATAAAATAAGTCTGAATCCAAGTGTTCGTAAGCAGAGATCCCAGTGTGGCCAAGAAAAATATTTGAGAAGTCAGACTAGCCCTGAAAAAAACATTCGTAATTAATCAAGGAGCGCTGCCGATGACAATTCAGGGGAAAAGGGGCCTCTCTTGCTATGTAAGGGATTTGGCGGAGGCTGAAGAAAATCTCTGACAGTTGAGACTAATGAACAATGACGAAAGCTTTCCTGAGAAACTATAAAAACACATTCTCGGCTCCAGAGCCCGTCTGCCTGAGCGGATTTAAGCAGCATGCTTAGACTGTCATGTCCTCTCACAGGTTTTGCAAGGTGTCTCCCAGCGCTGTGACTCTACGTGGGATTATTTTTAATTTTTAACGTCCTTGCAAGAAGACAACATCCACTTGCATCTGCTGGGAAAATCACATTTTCTTTGTCACTAACTTGCTTTGCTTGGGCTGAGGCACTGACTCCTTTCCAAATGGGGAATGGATAAAATGAAATCAAGTTCAACAGGCAAAGGAGAGAGCATGAGAGAATTTATTTCCAGGGCCTGACATCTAAGATCGCAGGCAACAGTCTGCTCTAGGAGTTTATCGGCAGCCCCAACTTCTGTCTGAGAAAAGGAAGAAGGGAGTGGGGGGGTAGGGTGGAGAGGGGGATGGAGAGAGAGATAGGAGGGAGGAATGAAGGAGGGGAGAGAGAGAAGGAAAGAAAATACAAATGCTTCTTTTAAGCTCTGTGTCTTCCTCCCTATGTCCTCTCCTCTCATACTTTGTAGCACTACCTAAACAAACCCACAACTCATCGTTCTATCTACCCTCAAGTATGAATCAAGGGGAGAGCACCAAGTACCTCAGTTCAAGAAAAAGCTCAGTCCTCTTCTAACTACTCTGACCTGCAAAGTCTTCCACACACCACTTTCAAAATAAACCCTGACCTGATTCTGGCTTGAGACACATAGCTCAGCTATACAGGCTGGCAGTTCAATTTCAGACCTGCCGGAACACTGAAGAAAAATTAAAATTGCACAGAGTGCCTGTATCTGGACCTGTGACTGAGCGACAGCATCTTCGCGTTGTGTGCAGTCGGCGTTTGCCACCTAGTGGGAGGAAAGGTGCAAGTACAAAAGGCTGCGAGACAAGAGCCAGCCTGGGGTTGTCCTTTCTCTCCCTCTGGCGTCAAGCATGTGGCTCATGGGGGCTGCTAAATTGAGAAGGATGAACTCAACAAGCTAAGTAAGATTCCAGGCAAAATTTGCTACAAGCACTGGATGCCAGTTTCGGGAACATACGTGACCCACGAGCAGAACAAAGTTTCCTCTCCCAAACTTTCCCAACTCCAGCTTTTCTGCTCAAGTTTCCCGGCCCACAAGAAGGTGAGGGGTGCAGGACTCTCCCAAGGCTAACAACTTCCCACAGAGGCAGGAGCTGGGCCACTGGCCTCGTTGGTGCAGGGTGAGCCCCCCAACCCCTCCTCCATATGAAGACTGCCACCCAAGCAATATCCAAAGCAGCCAGAGCAATGCAGTCTGGATCTGCACCCAAGCCTGCTGGCACATTCCACCACCGTGGCATGGAGAAACATGAGAAAGTAGAAAGATGACTGAACTCTGAGAGAACCGAGACATGTGACAAGTTAGCACCACACTCTGGTTCCTCATCGGTCCTACAAACATCATACAGTCTCCCCTAACTCCTTTCACTGCACTGCTGTGCAGCCCAGATGAACTCATGCATGTAAAGGCACTAAAAAATGCTACTGATCTTGTGCAACTTACACAAATGCTACTTACTGAGCGCTTACTATGGGCCACACCTTAGGAACCACCTCAGCTGGTCCTTACGACAAGCATATCCACCACTTTCACAGAGGAGGGAAGTGAGGGCCAGAGAGGGGAACGTAGTTCCTTCAGTCACACAGCTCATCCAAGAGGGGGGTCTGCTACTTAGACCCAGCTCTGCCTCACTTCCCTGCCCTGCTTTGGATCACTGCATTCTTCCTCCGGCACTACAAATGCTGGACCTCCCCGTGCCCACCAACAGGCCAGGAGAGCAGCCCCGTTCCTCACAGAGCTCAAGGTTCAAATGGACATCAGCTCTCACTGGCAGAAGCTACAGCACTCCTTCCAAGTCATCTCAGAGAGGAGACTTCCTCTGTGTTACAGCCCAGATGGCCATGATAATACCATTAGAGGCAAGTCCCACAAAGGCAGTTCTTTCTCTCAAAATCAAGAAGGTGCAGGGACAAGAACTGCCTTATGAAAAATGGCGCCCTTACTAGTCCCAGCCTCTGGAGACCGGCCACATGAACACTACACACTGATGTTGGGCAAAGATTTCCCTGCATGTTGGCAAGAAGTCGGGCTAGGTCAGTGCTCTCAACCTTCCAGGCAATGTGGAAGGGCAGCTTTCAAAATGAGCTCTGGAAGTGAGGGTGAGGAAGATGAAAGGAAGGAACAGGACCCTCAGCTGCTCCCTCCAGAATTGGAAAAGACATGAACTCCTGCAGCAAGTCCGGGAACTCAGGATGTGAAGCCCTCGGCTAGCACTCCTCTTCCTTCCTTCTGAAGCTAACATTCTATCCAAATATAACTGCAAGGGTCATCCTTCCCACAGAATTTGGACCTTCCAAAGACAACTGCATTCTGTATTATGTCCACCCCAAACCCCTTTATTCATGGATCCACCTTAAAACCTGTAAGTTCTTCCAAAATTTTACCGCCCCCCACCCCACCCCGGCAAAAAAAAAATAAGCTCAATACCACCTACCATATTCACCAGAGATGATCACATGAACACACAATGTCAGAGTAGCAATTATTTGCATTTTTTTAAATCCTAGACCAGAATGAAGTGTTTTATTGATAGCCATCATTTCTATATAATACAACCACTGCCCTCTTTAACCCATAGTTGTGGACAGTTCAACCCTCGAGTGCCTCCAAATCAGCATTAATTGGTTATATGGCTTCTAAAGAAGGATCCTGTTGGCATTAAATTCTAAACCACATTATAAAGTTTATTTCTGAGTTTGCAGAAAGCAAGGACAGATGGTTAGACAATTAAGTGTCTAATCAGATGTCAGGAGCACCATGCTTCATGTGTTACCTCCATCATCTAAATGACACTATCCATCTCACACACTCATTCCCTGAAAAAATCTGGGTGAGTCATAGATTGAGGTCAACAGCAATCAGATATTCATTTGTAAAAGGCCGACTTCTTAAGGGGCCATCTCTCTCTCTAACCTAGGGGCATTCCAAGAGATACCATCAACTTCTACAACTTAATGGCGGAGACCCCTTGACGAAGCACACAGAAGGAGCATCATCTGACAGTCTTGGACCAATCAGAACACAGGAAGATATGACTGCCCTCAAGGGAAGCATAGAACAAGACCCTCTTTTAAGTCATCCTAAGGTGTCCCCTTCCCCATCACTCAATGACAAATGGCAGTTTCTTCAAGGGGATTCCAGATCATTTGGCCTCACCCTACCAGATGGAGACAAGAAGGCTCTTGCTCATACTTACTGAGGGCTGAAACTCCAGGCATTCTTCCTCAAAGTCAGGGTCTACCTGATGAAAAAGAATCATTAGGAAATTAAAACATCCATTGATTTCTCCAGGACTCGGCCCCACTTGCAGGAGACTTCAAGGCCTGCGAACATCTCTGAACAACTAAAAACTTGTCCCTTCCCTCTGTTCATGAAACCAGCATGCCACAACAACACACATCACATGAGTACAACAGACACGGAACGATCTACCAGTCACCAAAAGACGGCTCTCAAGTGTTGACAGAAGAACACAATGAATTCACTAGCAAAGCAACAGTTACAACCCTGAGATAAATAAAAGATCAGTATTCAGTCATTGATAATCCTTAGTTTTAGTCAGAAATAAAAAATTTGTGGCCTCCAGCAAGAGTTTACACTCGCTTCAGAACATAACAAATAATGCAAATACCATTGATCTTTGGCAAACCACGTAATCAACATTTCTCACAGCTGGTTAGCTGGGTCCATAATTCCTTATGGCTTCATTCTCAATTTCAACTTAGTCTTGACCTCCAGTTCTTAAGTATTTCAAAATCATCACTTCTTACAAGAATCAGGCATCCCAGGGGGTTCAGCACATTTAGATTCAGCCTTCTTTGGGGTCAGCTGCAGAAGCAATACTGGCACCCACGCATCACCCTGAAAAATCTCTGAGCCATCCCACAGTGGAACCAGACAATGGGAGGTATCTGTTGATGTACGACTAGAATCTGATACGAATGTGTATCGTACATCTTCTAGCAGATCAGAGTAAAACTCAGCATCTGTCACACAGTATGATGGCTCCTTAATTTAACACAAAAATTAAAAAGTAAATTCCTCCTGTCCTTCAATACTGAGTCTTGCCTTTCCTCAAAAACCCTTTACAGACATTTAAGGTAAAGTTAATTTCCTTGATTTTTGGCATTCTTGCAAGTAAAAGACAAGACCCTGTCTATTCCACTAGTGCTCTGAGAACCAGAATACTTGTAAAATTGTCTAATTCTTCGTGTCCTAATGCTTCCAGCTTTACATACCATGTTTCACTACAGCTGAGTCTTGGACATTCATGTTAGGAGCAGGGCTGGTAGATAAGATGTGGGGAGAGCAAAATGCAAGAGAAAAAATTTCTATAATCCTAAATCCCAGATTAGCATTCTTTTGTTTTTTTAAATCTACTCTCTTAGCAACTTCCAAATATACAGTATAATTAACTACAGTCATCGTGCTGTACATTACATTCCAATGACAGTATTATTTTCTAATTTGTTTTCTCCCCATATCTTGATCAAAATCCCTGTGAAGTACTAAAATGTGTTAATCATCTTTACCTTTTCTCGTCTATAAGCAGGGAAATGAGGCAGGAGGAAACAAAAAGCAGAAGGAAAAGCAAGGTGACTGAGCATCTAACTACCCAATGGCCACAGGTAAATGAAGAGAAAGGAATGTCTCAGGCTTGAAAGAAAAAGACACAGAGGCTGCTCCTTACCTCTGCTGCTAAGTAATGCCCTGTAGCAAGATGCTTGAAACGGAAGAGGCTGTTCCAATATCCTGCTCCACCCCGACACGGGTCATGTTGGACCACCTACAAGAGGAGAAATGATTAACAGGAGTGGAAATAATGTCAACCCATATTAAGACAACACTGAGACTTCACACATAAGTCATAGTTCAGCAGTGATATTTACTAGCTGAAAAAAAAATGAGTATCTTCAAACAAAGCCATTGCAAGTGTCATACGTAATGTCAGAGGTCAAACATATGGAAGTGTTATGTTTCTCCAAAGAAGAAATAGTCTCCCAGTTAATACGAAATGATTCCAATAAAAAGCTGAATGTTTTTCAGATTATTTGCTTTAATCATAATAAAGTAGAAGTTAAGATTCTACAATTCATCCATAAAAGGTATGACAAATAAAAAGAAATTTCAGAGGACACTGTGAAAGCATTCTATACTTGTACTCATGTGCTGAAACACATAGATAAGCCGGGGCTCTGAAACTTGAAACTCACACAGCCTGGGCCAATTTACCATAAAAATACATATAACTTCAGCTTCTGGTCATGATGGTATAACTGGCACTGGTAGTTGGTGCCATGAACAATTAAACACTGCACAAAATATATGAACTTGCTATAGACAATTAGAAAACTGGATAAAATACAGGAAACAATTGTGTTCAGATGTTGGACAACAGGCAGTACACAATTGTGATCTCTGAGAAAGGGGAAACAAAGTGATCTTCATGAATATTCCAGCTTTCTGCCTTAATGTTCTCTCTGGATGGTAGTGTTGGGAAGAAGAATCCAAGCAGAAGACACCGGTCTGAGTTGAGGAGATACGTCAGAATTTAGGGAGACTGAAGTGGCTGGAATTTGCTGGGGCAGAATACAGAGCTACCCAGAGAAAAAGCTCCAGACATCTACTCAGGGGCCTCCTTGAGTTTTTGGTTGAATACCAAGTTGCATATGTGTAAGTTGAGACCACACAAGGCCAAATGAAGAATGACAGGAAAGCTGTGAGCTCAACGTTCTCATTGCTCACTTGGGGCTGGGTGGTGTTCTGAGAGATTCCATGGAACACCTGGGGCATTCAGCAAAAATGTCAAAAGGGTTACACCTTAGTAATGGGGCCAATCCAGCCCTAAAAAAAGAAAAAAGACTGTAACACACTTGATTTAGCAAAGCTTTAAAATAAGACTCCAAAGCCTCAAACTGATTCACAAGTAACTTTACTGTCTAACAAAACAAAACTCAAAACTCTTTAAAGGAAGACAACAAAATACAGACACTCCACAAAGTAGCACCACAATGTTCAGCATATAATCATGAAGCACTGGACAGATAAGAATCAGGAAAATGTGACCCAAAAACTCAGTGACCTGTCAGATAATATCAAATGATCCAGCATGTCTGTGTGGGTTGGTGGGGGCAGGAAAAATATTTGAGAAAAAACGAAACCAAATTTTCCCATTTTAATACATATACAGATTCAAGAAACTCAATGAACTCAAAGCCAGGATAAACACACACACATACACACCTACACACCCACCCACCAAGGCACATCATGATTAGATTAATGTAAACCAGAAATAAAAAGAAAAATCCTAAAAGCAGCCGGTGGGGGGGGGAGGGGGGGGAGCACTTTATACAGAGAACAAAGGTAAGAGACCACTTAATTCACATCAGAAACAATGCACACAAGATGACAATGGATATACAACTTTTAAGTACATAAAGAAAAAAACTGTCTACCTAGAATTCTGTATCCAACAAAAATAGCCTTCATAAATGAAGGCCATGTGGAGAAACTGGAACCTTAACACACCACAGGGGGGAGTATCACCTAGTGCAATCTGGCAATTCTTCAAAAAGTTAAACAGCATTACCATAGGACCCACAATTCCACCCCTAAGAGAACTGAAAAACCTATGTCCTCACAAAAACTTGGTACGTGAATGTACACAGAAGCATTATTCAGATGAGCCCAAAAGTAGAAACAATCCAAATGCCATCAGGTAACAAAATATGGTATGTCCATACAATGCAATGTTATTTGGCAATAAAAAGGAATGAAATAATGATACACGTGGCAATATGGTTGAACTTTGAAAACACTGTGAACTAAGTAAAAGAAGTCAGATACAAAGGATCACATTGTAGTATATCATTTATAAGAAACGTCCAGCATAGACAATTCTATAGAGACAAGAAACAGTGATTGCCAGGAGGGGAGTGGTTTGAGGAGAAACAAGTTGTGATCAGTATGGATACAGGGCTCCTCTTGGAGTAATGAAAATGTTCTAACATTGATTGTGATGATGGTGGCCAAACTCTACAGACCTAAGTCAAACCATTAAATTGTACACTTTAAATGTAGGAGTTGTATCTCAATGAAGCTATTATTGAAAAAAAAAAAAAAAACACAGATTTTTAAAATGAAGGTGAAATACATTTCCTCATTTTCAAATGAGAGCTAAGAGAATTGGTCACTAGCAGGTCTGCTGTACAAGAAATGCTCTACATGGTATTGTCTTCCTTTTTTTATTTTAAAGGAGCACTTATGATTCCAGAATTTGCAAGAAAAATATTAAAAAAGAGACATTCAATGTTTTCCAATGATATGCAGGGAAAAACCGGCAGAAAACAACTTTTTAGGGAGTAAGAATTAGACAGCTGTTTCTTCTCAGAAGAAAAAAGAGACAGAGAGAAGGTGCTCTGAAGTGGACTTCTGAGTTAAGTACCTGAAGTTTTAGAAATCCAGACCTCAAACACCCTCCACACAAACTTGTGATCTTTCATCAATTTAGAAGTGAATAAGACATGGTACCTGCCCTTAAATGTACTCAAGTCAGCCACAGTGACTTCTGCGGGGTTCAGACTTTTTTTTTGGTTGGGGGGGTTTATGACAACATTTTAAAGCAAGATGCAAAAATGTTTGTAAAGTGATGTCAACTGTGCAAAAATAACCTGCTCACAGAACAAACAGCTCCATGGAAATGGGCACATTAAGTTAATGAAATGATGGTTTACTTCTTCCTTTCTTCCCGTATTTTCAGTTTTTCTTTAGTTTCCACTTACTCGTTTAAATTCAGTTAAGAATTTTTTTTTTTTTTTGGCACTAGTATCCAAATCACACATGAAAAGTGGTTCTGAAAGACTGTTTTGAACGTATAAAACGCTGTGCTGAGTACAGTGGTGACATCAGTGAACAATGACAAAGGTCTAGCTCACAATGGGTTTAGAATCTAACAGGACTGACAGTGTCTCTATGTAGGCACTAACTAAAAAACTCCCAACAAGTGCTGTGGGCGTGGAGAGGAGAAAAAGAATAAGGAGAAGGCAGAAATTGAAAACTTTATGTAGAGTCCTTTCATCATGAAAACTGTAGAAATTTTTCTATACAACAGCCAAGATAAACCTGAGTATTACAACATCCATGTTAAGAGACGTAAGACAATTTTTAAAATGGGCAAAATATTGGAACAGACACTTCACTGAAGATGATACACTGATGGCAAATAAAGACATGAAAAAATGCTCAATATCATTAGCCATCAGGGAAATGTAGATTAAAAGCACTAGGAAATTTCATTACACACCTATGATAATGGCTAGCATTAAAATGACTAACCATACCAACTGTTGGAGATGATGTGGAAGAACCAGAACTCTCATACCCTGCTGGCAGGAATATAAAATGACAGGAGCACTTTGGAAAATAGTTCGGTAGTTTTTTTTTAAACATACACCCATCATATGATCTAGCTATTCCATTTCTAGATTTAGCCAAGAGAAATGAAAGTTCATGATTATGAAGAGACTTGTACACATTTATAATGCCCTCAGAAGCTTTAGTTGTAACAGCCAAAAGTTGGGATCAACTCAAATATACATCAACAGGTGAACAGACAAATTGTGGAACACCTTATGGTGAAACACTTCTCACCAATAAAAAGGAATGAACTATCGACACATGCAAGAACATGAATGAATCTCAAAATAATTATGCTGGGTAGAAAAGGAGACCAAAAAAAGATTATATGCTGTCTGACTCCATTAATACAAAGTTCAAGAACAGAGAATACCTAACCATGGAGATGGAAGTACTTCTCTAGGAGGAAAAACAAGATAGTGCTGGAAAGAAGCTCAAGGGAGCCTTCTAGGTGCTGCTAGTCTTCTACTTCCCGACCTGGGTGCTGGTTTTGTGACTGTACGTGTACGTAAAAATTCATCAAGGTACATACTTTTGACCTGGGCACTTTGTGTCTGCTATCCCTCAATAAAAACGTAAAACCTTATTAAAGCAAGAGAGGAAGAAGAGAGGAGGCAAGCCAAGACAGAGAAATGCATGTACCCCAAGAGCTGCAGTTACACAGAGAGAAGGGCTGCGGGGGAGAGGCCAAGTCCCTGCAGCTCAGGCTCTCGCCACCTCTGTCACCAAGCACTCATGCCACTGTCTGTGAGTCCCACGATTCTAGTCTCTCTGCACCTCCTCTCAATAAATGACATGCCGAATCATTTATCTCCTCAAGCAGCAGAATCACTTATCCCCGTAAGGAGATCACTGATTACATTACTCCCCTGCTCAAAACTCCTCTCCAAGCTCCTCCCCTGCCTATGACTTAAATCCCAACTCCTCACAGCCTGGACAGATGCCCTTCAGGCTCTGGTCTCCAAAACCAGTTTCTCTTTCACTTCCGTGCCTATCCTCTGCTCCCCACCAAACTGGGATGCTGAGCCTTACCCTCAAGGCTGTTTCATATTCCCAATTCCATGCCACCATCTGACACGAGGTGACCTACACTCTACACATCTCTGCTTTCAGAAATACACGTCATCCCGTACGGACCAGCTCAGGCGCCACCTCCTTCACCCGACCTGACCTCCCTCCCTCATCCCTCCCTCCCACACCCCCCCGAGCATGAGGAAAGTGTCTCTGGCCACTTCGCCATCCAGTGATCTGGGTGTGTCTCTTTCTATCCTATCCCTGGCATGAGTCCCCAATGTATCCTACTGAGTAGGTGCTCAACTACATATCCTTGGGACAGACAAATGAGCAAGGGAAAGGAAGACATGGAAGGAAAAGACAATTCGATGGCTGAGAGTAAGAAACTTCCAGCTTCAGCTGTGAGTTTGCTTCCCAAGTGGACATCATTTTCCTTCCCAAGCACACCCAGCATCCTTCGGATACGGCACGATGTGCTTGTTCATCTGTCATCCTGACCCATTTTCGGAAAGAGGCCGACCCCCTAACCTTCTCTCTCCCTCTCCAGCCCCGCCCCTTACCTCCACCTCCCACAGGGCTTTTGAACTCGTGGCAGATGTGGCTGACTGCCGGCCGGTAGTTCTCAGGAAGACATGCTGTTTCTTCCTGTGCTCGTCGCAGGTAAGGAACTTCTCCTGCTCCGCATGGAACAGCCTGACCACGTCACCCTAAAACGTCAGCACATGGAGGGTTTAAGGACAATGAATTTTACAAGAGGACTTAGCTGCTGCCCCACGTAGAGCCAAGTGCTGCCAGCCTGAGAAGTAGCAAACTCACCCCCTTCAGTATGTCGTCTTTATTGTCACTCCATTTCATGAAAAGGACGATTTTCCAGCTTGTATTGCAGTTGACAGAATTGACCTGGAAAACAAATGACAGTTATTTTTTCACACATCCCTCCCCATGACTGTGTCTTCCAGCCCCCAAAACTCCTCATTACTGCCCAAGAAGCAGGGCTGGGCTTCCGCCCCAAAATCCTACCAGTTCACACCCTTAAGTTCACAGGAACTGCAAATTTAACTGGCCTGGCAGATGTGTTTGGTAATCAAGGGTGCATTTGTGCCCATCACCATGTATGCTCGAAATGACTAAGGGAACCTCACTTCCAGCCTTTCTTCTCCAAGTCTCCTGTTCTGCAGCCAAAAAGTAAAAGTTCAGTAAAAACAAGGGCTGATAAACAAAGGTACAAAGACTCCCATGAATACACTCTAAAATGTGAATGAGCGTCACTAGCAATAAAAGTCACTGCTTGTACACTAAGTATACGCCAGGCACTGGGCTAAGCGCTAGTATTCACGACTACGTTTAGTCCTCAGCAACACCCTAAAAAAACAGTCAGGACCATCACACCTATTTCAGACAGGAAAACTAGTGCACAGGGAGATTAGGAGATGTACGGTAACTAGCCTAGAAACGCGAAGCTAGGGGATGGAAGATTTGGGATTTCGGGGACGCCTGGGTGGCTCAGATGGTTAAGCATCTGCCTTCGGCTCAGGTCATGATCCCAGGGTCCTGGGATCGAGCCCCACATCGGGCTCTGTGCTCAGCAGGGAGCCTGCTTCTCCCTCTCCCTGCCTGTCTGCCTACTTGTGATCTCTCTCTCTCTCTGTCAAATAAATAAATAAAATCTTAAAAAAAAAAAAAGGGGGGGGCTCCATAGCTCAGGGGTTAGAGCACTGGTCTTGTAAAAAAAAAAAAAAAAAAGATTTGGGATTTCGTTCCACATCTATCTGACTCCAGAGCTTGTGTCCCCAACCCGTAGACAAATATTTATGTCACAGTCAAGTTACTGCCCTTTGGTCCTGTAATTGCCAAATTTGAGGCCAAGGAGATATATTGCCAAAATCAACATACCCCATTGCAGGGCCGCCGATGGCCTGTAGTACACTCATCTTAGTAATCAGCCAAAGACATTCTCCCAAGGGAAACAGACTGGAAAAAGGAGCTCCTCTGGCCAGAAAAATCTGGTAGAAAAGGCCCTTCTCTGGCTTAACAAATTAGGCAACAATCTCCCAGTTATAGGAGGCTTAGTAGACTGAGCCCTAGGGTAGCTATCAGCCCTCACCCAACCCCACATGGCAATCCTGATCCTGGGCCTTGGTTACTCACCTGCAGAACAGGTATGCTGCCCCAAGTCACTAATAAGGTCACTTTCAGCATGCACATGCTCTGGCCTCAAGAAGGCCTGCTCCTGCAGCCTCTGCCTGCCCACAAGCCATCACGAGGTTTCCCTTACCTCGTTGCAGCCAGGGTTATCCACCAGCTGATGGCTGCTAGCATGAAGGGGCTGGCCAGCGTTGACGGGGTTCAGTACAACCTTGTCACCAATGACCACCTGGAAAGGAAGAGGCCAACGGAGCCTTTCACGAAACAGGTCAGAAGTCCCTGGTGGAGGGCAGGTGGGCATCCTTAGACCACCCCCTCGGATATGGCACATCCTCAGCCAGCACAGCCAAACCCTTCACAGTACCGGCCAGCCGGTGACGTCCCATGATCCCTGTCCAATCCCTGGAGAAATGCTAAGACCAGCATGGGACACCACTGCCAACTGTCAATATCCCCCTTTTCCTATGTTAACAGAGATCTATAAGGAAGCTCTGAGTACGAGGAGTAGAAGCAGAACAATGCCTGAAGGAAGTCTATTTTTAAACGAATAAAACTATAATCTTCTGTATCTAAAGCAATGACTTTCATACTTTTTTGGTACAAACCACAGGAAGAAATACATCTCTATTATAGTCCAGTCATTCCTACTTATGTGCACATACGTGTGTGTATATATATATGTGTGTGTATACATATGTAGATATACATATCTATATTTATCTAAAACAGAAGTTACCTCCCTAAAACAATACTTATCCTCATTATGTTTAGGACAGCCTGATACTATCTATTCTACTCCACTTTCTAAAATGGTAGTCACAAGCCACTAAACTGATCTGAGTCCACAAATAGATCAACACTTGTTTGTAAAACACTATCCTACAAAGGATAACCAACCTTTCAACTCCATCTTACCTTCTCAACTAAGGTACAGCTGAACAGGTAAGTTTAAAGAATAAGAAAGCCAAGGATTTCCCAAAAATGAAATTCAGGACAAAGCACCTTGCTCTTTTATTATGAGGGCAGAAGGAAGGAGAACAGAAATGATGGCTTCCTAAGAGGTAAAACTCATCTATTTTCAGTTTGTTACGTTTGGGAAGGATATACAATTAAATTTTCCCTAACTCCATTTGGAGTACCTCAAAAATATATATTAAGTACCTCAAAAAAATCCAAAACTTATGATGAAAACTAAGCTTTACTGGACTTGTTCTTCTCTTCTCAGTTGAGGATCAGTATTTACTGCATACCAACTGGGAAGGAATGGTCTGCTTCTACCTGCTTCTGGGATACAGCATATAAATGAATACTACACTGCCCAAAGCTTGTAAACTTAAATAACAATACTGAAAATGGCAAAACTCAGTTTGAGGCTAAGGCTAGCTGAGCATTTTGACAAGATTTCAAGCTGTTTAAGGAACACATTTCATTTTAGTAAAAAAACTTCTATTTCTGAATCTTAACAAGGTCAGAAAAATGGCTTAATAGCATTTAAACATACTTGTTTTCAAGTATATGCCCACATAATGACGTACTAATGTAGCTGACGAGTATCAGAACTGTTCTAAGTCACATGGACAAGTATCTCAGTGGCTTTATATCCTAGGGACCCTGAGGAGAGACGCCTACTCAGGACCAATTGCAGTCACTGAAATGGGATGGAGAGCCTGCCGGCTTATCGATAAAGGAACAAGTGAAGAATAATCCTAAAATCCATTCTCCTTCCCTGCTGTCTCTAGTTCTCTTCTCTTCTCCTTCTTTACTAACTTTATTTCCAAAATAGAGAGGCGTTTCCATTCCACTAATGATCTAGAATGACAGGGACACTGCCCGGGACATTAATATATGATAGCTGTTTTCATGGTGAAGTTACTGGGGTAATGAGCTATTCATACCATTTTTTCAGAAACTCAGTAGGAAAAACACAGCTACTGTATTTAGGTCACACTTCTCTCCAAATTTCCCTGTTTCCCAAACATTGGTTTCCATAGTGACTCCCTTCTCTTCATACAGGATGAGCCTCTGGTTCCAACTATAACATTCTCCCGGTTGACTTCTATATACAGTTAGGGTTGGAGGCGTGGCATGGGGCACTCCCCAGGCTGTGAGTCTGCACTTACACTGTCTCCGATGGAACGCAGCTTGTAGAATGGCTGAATATAAAACCAGGACCCTTCATTTCCCGCCTCATCCAAAGTCACTCTCATGGCGTTCTTCTCCAGCAGAGCTGGAAGCCTCTTATTCACAGTTAGGTATTTATTACTTTTCAAATGCAGGAGCTGAAAACCCACAGAGAGAATAAGGGGAGTGTCAGCAGGTCTCTGAATCTCTAAGATGTCTCTCTTAGTCACATAATATGTATCAAACATTCCTTCCACCCCTGAGCTAACTGTGAAGTTAGAGAGTCATCGAAGTGCCTGAGGCAGGGAATAATTAGAAAATAAGAAAGAGCAAAGGGAGAAGTAGAGGGAAGAAGAAATATTTTATTTTATCCCCCCAACATGGCCATGGGCAAGATGGATGCTGTTCCTGTCAAGCACACGGTCAGCAAGGAACAGCACTCTGCCATCTGTTAACAGGTAGGAGCCTAATCCCATGTAAAGGAGCTGAGGAACTGCAGTCTGAATATCCCTGACCCTAACATGGAGCTAAGGAAAGGCACTTCTGAGCACAAGAAATAGTTGAAGAGATGACCCTATAAGGGGTAGTCATTTTATGTGGAATAACATGGCTACTATAAATTTCCACCTTCAAGTGCTAAGCACTTTATTCTTGATTCTTGGGAGAACCAAACAACTAAATGGGAAACAACCTGTCTCATAGTAGGTCTATAGCAGGAAGCATTGATTAATGCTTCCCAAATTAACAGGCTATAAGAGAAGATGGAAGGGTAGATTATAGATTGCTCAAATCCTGGAGAAATATTAAGACCAGCATGGAACTTCATTGCCAACTGCCAATATCCCTTTTACACATGTTAATAGATACACTTTCTAGAACATTCCTAGGAGGTCCACACTCTTCTATCAATGTTGTTAGGGTCATGAGTCTGACTTGTGAGTCCCTGGCATCCCTAGGCCATTATACACAAGGGGAAGGCAATGCCCTCTTAAGTCTTCATTGTTATCCTGGTGAGTGGCCCCCGATCCTCCACATACCCGTCCAAGTGCTGAACTGAATTGGTTTATAAACTGACATTACCTAGAGATGGATCCCAAGATCCAGGCTTCGAAGAAGTAATAATATCAGCTAAAATGTATTCAGAGCTTACTCTGGGACAGGTACCCCTCAATCATTCTAGGAAACAAATATCATTATTATTCCCATTTTGCTAGTGAGCAAACTGAGGCCTGGGAACATTTCTTGCCCAAAATCTCAGAGTCATTAAGTCACAAAATCTGAATTGGAATACACTCTAGGGTTTACAGTCTTAGCCCCTGTACCTACCTTCCGTCCTCAGTCCAAGCCATGCTCTCTGATCTAACCACACGAGGGAGTCCTGAGTTCGAAGGCACTGCTCTGGCCCAGTAATAAAGCTCATACTGAACTCTGGGCCCACCTGGCCCCTTGTGTCTTTTTTCAGTTGGACAGAACTTGAAAGGAATTTGGAGTGGGACTGGAAGGACCTATCTTCAAACAGATTTGAAAGCTACTTTACTATTCCAAAAGGCCAAATCATAATAACCCATTTAAACATAAAGGGTTGCTATTACCAGTGTGGCAATTCTACTTTTTCCATGATCTAGATTATCACTGCTCTCTATCTAACACAAATAACAATGGGAAGGAATTCCTTTGGAACCAGTCAAGTTGAAATGGCAAGTGCTATCTTTCAGAAAGGGAAATGATGAAGCAAGATAACCAGATGGGTCAGGTCTTCAAAAGTTGGTCACTATTACCCTCTGTGTCTGTATCAAAATGATCCAGCAACTAGATACACAGAAAGGGGCTACAGGGGTACCTGGGTGGCTCAGCCAGTAAAGCCTTGGATTTGGTTTTGGCTCAGGTCACAATCTCAGGGTCACCAGTCGGAACCTCTGGTTGGGTTCTGTACTCAGTGGGGAGTCTGCTTGAGATTCTTTCCCCTCCGGTCCTTCCCCCTCTGCTCCTCCCCCCTACACCCACCCCCATTTGTGCAGGCACTAGCTCTCTAAAATAAATATATAAATAAAATCTTAAAAAAAAAAAAAGAAAAGAAAAAAGAAAAAGGCTACATTTGGCACTGGACCTTCTCACACACTATTTTCTGCAAGGATAGACCCAGGTAGATTTTTCTTAGCAAACCCCGCAGTAGCTATTTCCTAAAGTGTGTTTTATCCCCATGCCAACTTTAAAGCCACAAGGGATCAACAAGTAAACCTCACAACCCGTGAGACAAGACATGAGACCCATCATCAAATATTCTACCTGGAGGTACTGAATTGCTCTTACTGCCCCTGTGACCAGCTGTTGAACCAACAGATAAAAGTTACAGGGAAGCCAATTTTTACCAAATAGAACTTTCAAGGAAAGCAAGTGAAACAAAAGTGCAGCAGCCAGGCTCATTTCCAGATAGGGAACTTCTCACTTAAAATATCTGCACAGAACTTACATTACCAACTACAGGGCAGAGTAATGGCTTCTCGTGCTGAGAGCGGGCCAACTCAAAAGCCCAAGAATCCAACCCATATAAGAAGAAATGCTAGACGTTTTGCACCAGACTGGCTGTCTCCATGGGAGTCCTGCTGGAAAGCTGTCCAAACCCAATCTCATGTGTTTATTTTTTAGTTTTATTCTTTGTAACGCTCCAGCTCCAGAAGAGAAGAGCGGCCATGACCTACCTGGATCACGTTGCCATACTGGATTACGGTCCCCAGCAATTTCCTGTTTTCTGTCTCATTCTGCTTCTTTTCCAAGTCTGCAGCATGCTGTACATGAAGAAGAAATACTGGTCACAGAGAGGAAGCAATGGCTTATATTTCTCCACAGTGATGCAAAACCAATGTCACCAGTTCATACAAGAGCCACAGAAATAAGCAAATACCTAAGCAAAATGAGCAAGGGGTTCAGGAAGCCATCCCACTCTGCCCTTGTTTTTGTTGGCCTTCTTGGCTTTTTTTAAATGTATTTTTTTTTCTTTCAGGCATTCATGGACATCTGCTTAGGTTAAGACGACGTCAAAAACTTGTGTATTTTTGAAGAAAATAGGGTAGGGGTGGGAGAGAATTTGCATAGCCTTTTATGATTTGTAAAAGTCCTCTTTTAAGTTGGAGTAAAATAAAATTGAATTTAAATGCTGGTTTCAAGTGATTTCTGGTTCTGCATCCTGGAACATTCATGAGCCTCAGTTTCTACTTTTGTAATAGGAGGATAAAAATAGTGCCTACATTCTCATGTATCACAGCGCCTGGTCACTGCAGTATTTATGGAATGCTGGTTATTATTGCTAGACACTACGGTAATTTATTTAATTTTTATAGTAGTTCCCTGAGGAGAAGATCATTATCACCATTTTTTTTAAGATTTTTTATTTAGTTATTTAACAGAGAGAGACATAGCGAGAGAGGGAACACAAGCAGGGGGAGTGGGAGAGGGAGAAACAGGCTTCCTGCCAAGCAGGGAGCCCGATGCAGGGCTCAATCCCAGGACCCTGGGATCATGACCTGAGCCAAAGGCAGACGCTTAATGACTGAGCCACCCAGGTGCCCCCATTATCACCATTTTAAGAAAAAAAAACAGATTAAAAGGTTTATTTGACATTGCAATTAGTTGGATAGTGGGTACACAAGGGGTTTGTTATACTATTTACTTCTGTGTACATTTGAAATTTTGCTTAATAATGTCTTATTTTGAGGCACCTGGGTGGCTTAGTTGGTTAAGTGTCTGCCTTTGGCTCAGGTCATGATCCCAGAGTCCCCTGCGTTGGGCTCCCTGCTCAGTAGGGAGTTTGCTTCTCCTTCTCCCTCTCCCGCTCCCCCAGCTTGTTCTCTCTCTCTGTGTCAAATAAATAAATAAAATCTTTACAAAAATAATGTCTTATTTTAAAAATCACATATCTGTACTGTGGTATGTGTACACACACACACACACACACACACACACACACACACACACACACACAATGGAGTATTACTTAGCCATTAAAAAGAATGAAATCTTGCCATTTGTGACAACATGGATGAACCTAGAGGGTATTATGCTAAGTGAAATGAGTCAGACAAAGACAAATACCTCATGATTTCACTTACATGTGGAACCTAAAAAACAAAGCAAATCAACAAACAAGGGGCGTCTGGGTGATTCCGTTAGCTATGCATCCAAACTCTTGATTTCAGCTCAGGTCACGATCTCAGGGTCGTGAGTTCAAGCCCCACATTTAAAAAAAGAAATGAACAAACAAAAAAGCAGAAACAGACCAATATATAATGACAACAAACCGGCAGGTGCTAGAAGGGAGGGGGTAGGAGATGCGCAAAATGGGTGAAGAGGAGTGGGAGGTACAGGGCTCCAGTTATGGAATAAATAAGTCATGGGGATGAAAGGCACAGGATAGGGAATACAGTCAATGATACTGTAATAGTGTTGTATGGTGACAGATGGTAGCTACACTTGTGAGCAGAGCGTAACCCATAAACGTGTCAAGTCACTATGTTTTACACCTGAAACATAACATTGTGTGCCAACTATGCTTCAATTAAAAAATAAATAAATAAAATATAATGATGTTGGA
Source organism: Phoca vitulina (assembly GCF_004348235.1). NCBI lineage: Eukaryota > Metazoa > Chordata > Mammalia > Carnivora > Phocidae > Phoca > Phoca vitulina. The sequence continues at coordinate 35,070,081 of NW_022589716.1, read as the reverse complement.
TATTTTTTAAAAAAGCACACATCTATTAAGTAGCAGAGATAATCCTCAAACCCACTTTTGGGTTAACTGCAAATCTATAGGTACAAATAGGGCCAGGAGACATTACTAGTCCAAATTTGGCATGCTCGGGAACCTGGTAAAACTGAAGAGAGGGTTCCAGAATAGTCTGCCAGGGCCATCAACTGGAACAGGCATTTTTATTCATTTACTTGTACACCTCAGAAAGTATTGTTATCATATTATAACAAAGCTGAAGGGGAATCAGCTTTGTCCTAGGCAATAAAGAAACTGTTGTTCCAAGCCCTGTCCCCCAAACCTAGACTGGGTCAAACAGAAGTAAATTAGCAGGGAAGAAATTCCATATCTAATCTGATGGATAATAAAACCCTGGTGACCAGCCGTGCATTTCAGAATAGCTTCCACTGTTCTCTTCCCGGAGTTTCCCTCTCTTTGAGGCCAGATGCCCCCCAGATGCCAATGGGCTAACAGGCCTCTTTCCCAAGAACAGTCTGCATTTTCACAGGACCTCCTGGGTTTGGGCCTGGCTCCACCACACACCAGCTCTACCATCTTGGCCAGGTTACTTAATTTCCCCAAGCCCCACTCAATATTCTCGATCACAAAATGGGGACAATGCAAGGGAGATCAGAGAAAATGCGTGCCTGATACATAACAGGCATTCAATAAATTCTAACATTATTACACATACATTTCTAAAATTAAGAAATGTTCTAACGCTCTGAGGATGAGAATTTCAACTGGTGGACTAAGTTGGGTGGGGGAGGAATCTTTCCATTTCCTTTAATCCAGCATATGCTCCATCTCTACCTTCAGTGTAAGTATTTTTAGGAAGGTACATCTTTTGACAAAAATAAGCTGCAGAACCCCAATGTTTATAGCAGCAATGTCCACAATAGCCAAACTATGGAAAGAGCCTAGATGTCCACCAACAGATGAATGGATAAAGAAGATGTGGAACATATATACAATGGAATATTATGCAGCCATCAAAAATTTGAAAACTTGCCATTTGCAACGACGTGGATGGAACTAGAGGGTATTATGCTAAGTGAACTAAGTCAAACAGAGAAAGACAATTATCGTATGATCTCACTGATATGTGGAATTTGACAAACAAGGCAGAGGATCACAGGGGAAGGGAGGGAAAAATGAAAAAGATGAGACCAGAGAGGGAGATATACCATAAGAGACTCTTAATCTCAGGAAACAAGCTGGAGTGGAGGGGGGTGGGGGGGTTGGGGTGTCTAGGTGATGGACATTAGGGAGGGTATGTGCTAGGGTGAGCGCTGTGAATTGTGTAAGACTGATGAATCACAGACCTGTACCCCTGAAACAAATAATACATTATATGTTAATTTAAAAAAAGATCTCAAAAAAAAAAAAATAATAAGCTGCAGAAAGCAATCCTAAACCAAAAAGAAACCACATTACAAGAGGGAATGATCTGCCTATGTTAGTGCAGATCACTGTAAGTTTCTCACATCTGTCTCAACCCTGTAAAACAATGGTCTATTCAGAGACTTTCCTCCCGTCTCTCTCCCGGAATTAGTTACCAGTCTGCTTCTCTCAGTTACCCAAGGATAAAAACCCCTGGGTTCAAGACACATCCAGAAATAATACCAGCACAGACAACATGCCAATCCTAGGCATCCGAACTGCCCTCAGCACCGTTCCTAGGTCTCTCTTCCCCTCCATCCACACCCTCCCTACATTTCTTCCCACCTTCTGTTCTTCCTAGTTTCATGCCTGTGCTGCACCCCTCCAGAGATCTCCAGAGCACTGCACAGGTTCTACAGGTAGTCTCCCAAACACAGCACTGGACTGAATCTACTTGGAAGGAGGGTTTAGACTTCTTAAAGAGGCATTTGTTCTTGCCGCTAAGTAGTTGTCTCTGCTAATACGGACAGAACAACTGAAGAAAGAAAAAATTGTCCCAGTGGGAAAAATCAATACGTTCAATAAAATAAGACACAACGTTTTCCAACAAATATAGTTTTTTTCCTCTACTCAAAACCTCATACTGAAAGGACTCATCTTTAGTAAATCACAAAGCTGTGTTTCTTGGGTTTAAACGACATAAAGGTTACTGTTTAAGAGAGAAAATTCTCATGGACATTCCTCTTACTCCCAATTTCCAGTGGCCTCACTTTAAGAAGCACTCATCTAAAATATTAAGTTCCTACGCTTAGATGAAGTACAAAAGGGGCAACTCAGTGTCTGCTGACATGTCTACACAGAAACATCAAGTCAGTCATCAAGAAGGCATATATTCCGTATTAAAAACTAATTAAGTACCACCAGCTCTACTAAAGAGTATTTGTCTAAAAAGATATAAAAGGTAAAATTAGAAAATATTAGAGAATAAATACCTAAGAACCTCTCTTAAAATACTGTCACATCTGTAATACTGTTGAAAGGTTTAATGATAACCAAGCTTACATAACTACTGAATGAACATTCCATGCATTGACCTTATAGACCATTTGAAGAATTCACTTTTTCTGTAAGTATAATCGCACTTTTTTAAAGAGAAAACTCTCCAATTCATTTTACTTTTTACTAAATACATAAATACCAAATGTGTTCACTTGAGTTCGCCCATCAGTCCTTAGATAACTTCCGCCACAAAGCCAAATTCCAGTCTTAAAACCATTCTTCATGATTTTTGGGTTCAAGAGGTGAGGCACAGATTGGTAAAAAGGTAGTGAGGTACTAACTACACCTGGGCCCACTGATGGGGGTTGCTTCACCCTTGAACAGAATGTGACTTGGTCTGTTGAACCCCTCAAGTATATTCTAAGGAATGGCCCATGCTGTAAGGCGGTGAACTGACAAATCTTTCTGAAGGATTTTCTGGCCATGTCTCTCAGAGATTTTCAACAGGCGCAACTTTGATTTAGCAATTTCATTTCCAGAAATTTCTCCTAAAAAGATAATCTTGCACACAAACAAGTCCATAACAGCTAGTTTCAGCACTGTAAAAACTGTCAGGATTCCGAATACCACCCACCCCACAAGGATTGGCTATGTAAAATTACAGTGCTGGCATACGTGGAAGAACCATGTGGCCAATAAAATGAAAATAAAAGATTCTTATTTATTCATTACATATTAAGTGAAAAAAAGTGAGTTAAAGAAAGAGAAGACAGCAGTACGTTTCCATTGATACTTCAAAATGTAGAAACACAGGAATATAATGGGGGGGGGAACACACCAAATATAAACCAAGATCATATTTGAGGAGTAAGATTTAGGGACTGTATTTTTTTTCCTTTTTTTACTCATGTATATTTTGCAATTATTTTTCTATCATACTCATGTGTGTTATTTCTTCAAAAACCTCATCATATCTCTGTGACAAATAGCCTTGATTTTTTCAAAAGTCACCTTAAATGTGTTATGTTTTCAAAACTTAAAACCTAATAATTTAAATACCTTTTGCTCTTTTCCCTTACACACTGGGTTGAGGACTGTTTTTTCTTTTTTTTTTTTTTTTTAAGATTTTATTTATTTATTTGACAGAGAGAGACATAGCGAGAGAGGGAACACAAGCAGGGGGAGTGGGAGAGGGAGAAGCAGGCTTCCCGCCGAACAGGGAGCCCGATGTGGGGCTCGATTCCAGGACCCTGGGACCATGACCTGAGCCGAAGGCACACGCTTAACGAATGAGCCACCCAGGTGCCCTGTTTTGAATTTCTAAGGAAGAAATAACACTTAATGCTACGGTCTCTATCACCATGGTTCACCATGGATATTACCATGCTCCCTAAGCAACATCAAGGTCAATCTTATCATAGCCACCTGTTACTTTATTTCAGAAAAACAGAGAAACCATTATTCAGTTACTACAGAAAGGTCACTGGAACAGTGGGGAAAGGTTATTTCAGGTCAACAAACTCTACACTGTGTAATACGATATGGAATTAAGGTTTCTGAAAACAAGCAATATAGGACCCAGGCTTCGGGAGACAAGAGACTTGCTATTCCTCTGGCTTTTCCTAGCTTGTCAAGACTATGACTTAATGTAATTGACCGTTTCTCAGAACCAAAACAATGCAGGTCAAAATGCTGTCAGCAAACAGTAGTCAAGGCCTTTGAACACATTATGTGATTTGTGGGTGGGAGAAAGCTCATTTTGCCAAAAGACTTTTGAGAAGTCATGACCAGAAGAGTTAGAATCCACTTAGTCCTGCAGAGGGAATGAACACGCAGTAACCAGCCACTAGATGTCATTCTCCCTCAGAATGCTGTTTACATGTTGCTTATCCTAGTCAAAAGGAAGTCAAGTGGTCTAGACAACTAATTCCTTAAATGGCATTAATTTAAAATAATCTGACCTTTGATTGGGGTGCTGCACAGTTGTTGACAAAAATAAAAATGAAAACCCACTGGAGACTTGCCATCAACCCCCAAAAGCAAGCAGCTGGCCAAAATACATTTTAATGACTGCACTAAAACACGTACATGACTTCTGGACACTAGAGGGGGAAAAAAAGGTCCAAAGAAGCAGGAAAGTAGGAAATGCACAAAGTCAACATCCAAGTCACATCAGTACTCCTAAATCAGGGGAAAGTACTAGTTTCCTTTGTAAAAAATGTTTTAAAGAACCAACAGCATGAAAGAGCTATTTCATTTTCTTTCTTTTTTTTTTAAATAAGGAGTTCAGAGTTCTTGATCACCTTCAAGATTGCATTTTTTCAACTGTGCAGTTTTTTGCACAGTTCATTCATGGGAAGGAGCACTGAAAGCAATTTGCATTGACACTTCATCACAGGTTGCAAACAGGTGGCTAAAGAACCCCATCCAGCTTGAGACATTATTGTACTGAATGGATGCTTTAAACTTCAATTGAATTAGTTGCCAACATTTTTTTTTTTTAAATTGAGATATTAGATATAAAGCATGAACTTTTAGCTTCTCTTGAAAAAAGTAGAAGATGTGGCAGCAGCTCTGGGCCCAGGTTCCCACGCAGCAACAGCAAGGGGACAGAACGGCCCCCTCTGGACCCACAGACATGCACACTCCACTTAGCAACCAGGCCCACCAAGTTCCTTTTATTCCAGTTGGCTTCCTGCATAGTCAAGACGAATCTGATTTTACAACTCCTGCTGTAAAAAGCATAGGAAAAGGAAGGTTTTTGAGATGCACTCTTAAGATCTGATTGAACAGAATGATTTTCATATCAGAAAAAGAGAAGTCCGAACTACAGAAGACATACTTCTTCCAAGATAACCCCACAGGCATAAGCACTAAATAGCTAATGAGAGAGATGTGCAAGATTAAACAATCTTGCCCAACCCATTCAGCTAGATTCCCATAGTCCCAGCACAGACGTAAGGAGGACCCTGGGTCATCACAAAGTTGGGGGAGGCGGGGGGTGCTACTGATATTCAGTGCACAGGACTCAGGATGCTGGATGCCCCAAAATGCATGGTACCATCCTGTATAAGGATAAAGCATTATTAATCCTGTACAGTTGTATGTCTGGTTGTCATTTACATGGGTTAAAAGGCTGTCTGCAATTTCTGGGTCTAGCTCCTAACTCCACTTTACATATCAACACAAAGCATAGTTTTACATGGTTTAATTACCATTAATACATTTACCCAAAATGCAAGGGCTATTTAATAAAAGGAAGAGTGTACTTTGCATTATTTGTAACACTACCAAGATCTGCTGACCATTTTGGAAAATTACTTACAAAAAACATGCTTTTTAGCAGCCAGTACTACACACCTACCTGAGTCACAGTCTTTGGTTGCCTCAGAGTTTATACAAACAGGAGTGAACATTTACTTCCTTAAGTCCCCTAGAGTAATCCTGCCCAAGCATTAACTAAAGTACACGATCATAAGATTTATTACTTTCCTTTTATTTCTCCTTTATAATTCATTTTAAAAAAATCTGGTGTCTTCAGAGGTTGTATTATTTATGAATGTTATTTCCTGTTCATATAGTTACATAGTATTTTCTATTAAGAGGGAGTCTGTTGAGGTTGAGAATGTCTGCCCTAAAATCATGAAAATAATGATGCAATTCCTGAAGTATTCAAACCAACCTATTTGTTTCTGTTCTCTCTTCTTCTCCTACCCTGACTCCCACAGATGCCTCAGAATGAGGCTTGTCACTTCTTCTTCCTCCAGGAAGCCCTCCCTGACTACCACATCGCCCACACTTACAGAGATGGATTTGGGTGCCCCATCTAGGTGTTCCCACAGCCTCCTAGGTGCTTTTAGGTCCACCCCGTAATAGTACTTGCCACACTATCTTGTCACCACTTCTTTATTCCTTATTAACTCTTGAGCTCCCGGAGGGTTCAAATGCTGTCAGTTTTATCCCAATTACCTAGCACTGTGCTCCTTCATTCAACAAATATTTCTTGAGCACCTACTATGGGCCAGATACTATCACAGGCGCTGGGGACACAGCGGTGAACAAGCCAGCCATTGCTTCTCATCGTGGGGAGCTGTCATTCTAATGAATGAAAGAGGATAATTAAGGGAAGTACTACATATAATTGCAGACTGTCGTCAGTGCTGAGAAAAATTGTGTTGCAGTGGAGGAAAGCCAGCAGGGCATCGCTGAGATAAGGAGGTGAGGTGAGACCTCACTGAGATAACATTTAAACAGAGATATGAAGGAGGCAAAGGTCTTCACCTAGGAAAAGTCAGGAGAAGAAAGTTCTAAGTTGACAAACTGGAAGCACAAAGGTAGCAAAATTGTTAAGAGACTATGGCGCTCAAAAAAATGAAGTGAAATAAAGCTACTGGAGCAGAGTGAGTGCAGTTCAGAGAGCTCAGAGGAGAAAGCAGGGTCCAGCAAAGCATAACGTCTAGATTTCATTTTAAATGCAATGGGAGGGGACGCCTGGGTGGCTCAGTCGTTAAGCGTCAGCCTTCGGCTCAGGTCATGATCCCAGGGTCCTGGGATCGAGTCCCACATCGGGCTCCCTGCTCAGCGGGAAGTCTGCTACTCCCTCTCCCTCTGCTGCTCCCCCTGCTTGTGCTCGCTCGCTCTCTCTCTGACAAATAAAAAAAAAAAAATGCAATGGGAGTTACCGCCTGTGTGTTCTCACCCTGGACAAGCTCACTGAGTTTAGGAACCAGGTCTTTTCATCAGACCTAGAGCACCTAACCCCATCCAACATAGTATGCACGGGATCAAGAAGGCCCTCCACATGACCCTTCCTTTTACCAAATGCAGCTGGTTGTGACTTTGCCAAAAAAAAAAAAAAAAAAAAAAAAGAAAAGAAAAGAAATTAGTCAAGGAGAGCCAGCGTGACAGATGACCTGGTAAGCTCCATGGTGCTCACAGATACTCTACGTCTTTAACTATTACCACTAAGTCTCAAGAGAGACCTTTGTTTTTCATTCCATTAGTAAATATTTGAGTGCCTACTGTGTGTTATAGGCATGAGAGAGACAGCAGTGTGCAAACCTGACACAAATCTGTGCCCTCAAATAGTTTACATACAAGTGGGGGTAGCCAGCTGATAAAATACATTAGAAAGATTATGATAAATGACATTGAGAAAAATAAAGCAAGAAAGGGGCATAGTGAATGGGTTGCAATTTTAATACTACTACATTGGATATATGTCATGTCCTTCTAAACATCTCAAAGTAGTTCCACACAAATTAGCCTCACCAAAGAATTAGGTCATCTAGATACGAGACACTAGAAAACTATGTCATTGTTTTACAGATGGAGAAATATGCTCAGAGAGGCTCCGAAACTCGCTCATGGTCACACAACACATCAGCAGTGGAATAAGCTTATATGCCAACTAACAGTCAAGATATATACAGTGCTAAAATTTATTAAGCACTTATTACGTTGCACGCACTGCTCATGTACCTTTTATGTTTCATTTCACATAATTCTCACAACAATCTCTTGATGTGGATATTATTACCATTCTGATTTTAGAAGCAGGTAATGAAGACACCAAAGAGCTAATTAACTTTCCCAAGATCAGTACTGAGGGAGTGATACAGCCAGGATTTGCTTCCAGAGCTTGTGTTCATAACCAGTACTCTAGCTAGAGTCACCCCAGAAAGGGAATGGCTAAGAAAACAGTAACTCTCAAGGGATCCCAGGTTGACTCCAACCCATCTCTTCTTAGGGTCAGCTCCCTTTTACCCCTTTATCAAAGGACATAGGAAAGTCTGTGCCCAGAGCTGGAGGGTTGCAAAGCTAACCCACTTCACTCAGACACAACCCAAGTGGCCGTTCCTAAGACCCCCATCATGGAGAGGTCCCTCGCAAATACGTACGTGCAGTTTGTTGAGCAATACGGCATCTGTTGTGCTGTTGGCCCCTGGCTTGGCAGCTTTCCAGAACTGCTTCTGGGCAGAGTAGCGATTCATGGGACATAGCTTAAAGAGGCAATCTAGAAGTGAAACAAATAAAAATCATTTTTGAGGAAGTATATGCATTCAACCTATGAAAAAACATTCTATGTATGTATAAATGACAAGTTACAAGGCCCTTTTAGGAACCTTTCCTCTGACCTTTAATCTATACCACCACAATGTGAGGTGCCAGGTGAGGAAACTGAGGCTTTCAGAAAGTAAATCAATTCAATGGCCATTGTCACACAGCCAGTTAGGGGCGGATCTAGGACTCGGAGTCCAGGGCTCTTAAAGCTACCCCATAGTGATCTCCTTTCCTTCATGATGGGCAGACAGAAGGATGGACACCCTAGTAATATGCAACAACACAAGCATTTTCATATGTAAATACAACTCTCTTCCATCCAACTACATTAAAAAAAAAAAAAAAAAAAACTACAGAAGGGGTGCCTGGGTGGCTCAGTGGGTTAAGCGTCTGACTCTTGATTTCAGCTCAGGTCTTGATCTCAGGGTCGTGAGTTCATGCCCCATGTTGGGCTCCACGCTGGAACCTACTTAGAAATAAATAAATACTAAAGAATCTTTTTGGCAGGGACCTCTTAGGGCAGTGGTCTCTTGAGCACCATATACAAGATGATTCTCAGGAGCAGAAATAAACTATCAGGGGCTTGCACTGAAACAGCACAAGCCTTTGTCCCTCAGTGTCGGTGCATCATGATGTGTTTCCATGTGGGTATGCCTGGGCTCATACGACTTCATATATTGTCTTAGGTAGTAGAACTGGCCCTCACGTGCGGAGAAAGGGGAACCCTCCTACACTGTTGGTGGGAATGCAAGCTGGTGCAGCCACTCTGGAAAACAGTATGGAGGTTCCTCAAAAAGTTGAAAATAGAGCTACCCTACGACCCAGCTATTGCACTACTGGGTATTTACTCCAAAGATACAAATGTAGTGATCCGAAGGGGCACGTGCACCCCAGTGTTTATAGCAGCAATGTCCACAATAGCCAAACTATGGAAAGAGCCAAGATGTCCATTAACAGATGAATGGATAAAGAAGATGTGGTATATATATACAATGGAACATTATGCAGCCATCAAAAAAAAAAAACCAAAAAAACCCGAAATCTTGCCATTTGCAAGGATGTGGATGGAACTGGAGGGTATTATGCTAAGCGAAATAAGTCAATCAGAGAAAGACAAGTATCATATGATCTCACTGATATGAGGAATACTTAATTTCAAGAAACAAACTGAGGGTTGTTGGAGTGGTGGGGGGTTGGAGGGGTGGCGGGGTGATAGACATTGGGGAGAGTATGTGCTATGGTGAGCACTGTGATGAATCACAGACCTGTACCTCTGAAACAAATAATACATTATATGTTTAAAAAAAAAAAGAAGATAGTAGGAAGGGAAAAATGAAGGGGGGGAAATCGGAGGGGAAGATGAACCATGAGAGACTATGGACTCTGAGAAACAAACTGAGGGTTTTAGAGGGGAGGGGGGTGGGGGGATGGGTTAACCCAGTGACGGGTATTAAGGAGGGCACGTACTGCATGGAGCACTGGGTGTTATATACAAACAATGAATCATGGACCACTACATCAAAAACTAATGATGTAATTATGGTCACTAACATAACATAATAAAATTAAAAAAAAAAAAAAAGAACTGGCCCTCACACAACAGACAAGTGGCTTCAAAGTATTTCTGCAAAGAAATCCAAACATCGAAGATAATTGTAATGCAAACCGAGCACAAGATAATTGTAATGCAAACCGAGCATGTAAGAAAAAGGCACAATCAACCCTTGTTGCATTCCTCTTGTGAGCCACTAGACAGGGAAAATAATGATGATCTAAAAAAGAAAATCTGAAATCACCTAGATAATAAACCTGATAAAACCATTTAAAGCACTGTCTCTAATGATGAGCCTAACCCTACAGCACCTCTGTGCCTTACAGTAGGATAATCATAATAGGATAATCATGATAGGATACTACGCTGTTTAATCTTCATCTTTTCATCAATGTTTATTTTCTTGCTTGTTTTTATAATGTATACAATATATTAGTACTGTAACACATATATAGAACTTTTAAATATTTACATAGACATAGTTTAGATGTATACTTGTCAAATATTTTTGATAGGGACATGCTACCAAAAAAGTTTAGAAATAATTGCTCTAAAAAACTAACACGAAAATTGACACTTATTCCCTGAGAAGTTTACATTTTGACATAATTGGGTTTTTAAAAGGTTAAGTATAGGGCGCTTGGGTGGCTCAGTCATTAAGCGTCTACCTCCGGCTCAGGTCATGATCCCAGAGTCCTGGGATCGAGCCCTACATCGGGCTCCCTGCTCCATGGGAAGCCTGCTTTTCCCTCTCCCACTCCCCCTGCTTGTGTTCCCTCTTCTCGCTGTGTCTCTCTCTCTGTCAAATAAATTAAAAATCTTTAAAAAAAAAAAAAAAGGTTAAGTATTTATAGAGTAAAATTAATAACTCTGGAATGAAAACCCAGGTTTGGAAAAAGTATACTCTGAAATTTCAGAACGAGCTTCTAAGGACATTCAATCTATTAACCACACACTTATTCTCATCTGTTCACTGAAACAGATTCTCTTAAAGGACCTCAAACAGGAAAATACCTAGTTATAGTCTACACCAAATAACTCTCTCAAAGCAACAAAAATTCATTTGCTATCAAGTACGTAGACACTAGGACTTTGCTCTAATTCAGATCACCGTTTCTTCTGTTGGGATCATTGAATTTTTACAAAGTACTACACAATCCCTTGACACTGTTCAGGAAAAAAAATAAAAGATCATTTAATTGTAGAAATAAAAAGTACTTTCCCCCTTTCTGTAATCTCCTTCTTCACTAAATATTTCTACCTAATCAAAAGCAGTTATAAGTTAAATATAAAACCACTGATGCCTACCCTTATCAAGAACATAATCCACCTACTCAAAGTACTCATTAGGGCATATGAAAGATGCCATCTAGATCATTAGAAAACAAAGGACACTGCAGGTAACCTATTAAAAGATAGAGCTGTTGTCCCCACTTCTTATGAAAGCCAGAGGTCACTGTCATTTACTGTCTCAGTGGCAACTTAATGACATCACTGAGACAGTATTCCTACCAGTTTCACATATGTGAACCCCCCCCCATTTACCCCATGAACAAGCACACACAACCATGAGACTATTGGTCAGCTTAGGTCCTAGCTTTGGTGGTGGACAGAGGTGGGCTGGACAACGGTGACTTCCTTGATAATCACATGACTTAAAAAAAAGGCATTCAAAACATGAATGCCATCAGTATTAATATTTGACACAGAACTTACTTTATGGGCCAAATTAGGTAAACAATTTCAAACTTCATCAATAATGAGAGTAAAACGGTCTATTTTTTTCCTCTAACACACTTCATATGATAATAGCTAAATGGTATGAATGGCAAACAAAAGAATTTAAGTTGGTTCTAGGAATAATCAGGCTGGAATCATAATGCCAAGGGATTAACATGAAATGGAAAGTACCATTCTACAAGTGTTCATGGGACAGCCAAGTCAAACACCCCACTTAAATAAATGGGCCACAACACAGGCTCAAAACTTCAGGGGACTTTCCCTTCATCTAGGATGACAGTGTCAATTTAAGTACTATCAATCCAACCAAAGTCTTGCCATAACTTCCACACCAACTATTTTCCTTGGACAAAACAAAGCATTGCATTGGATTAAGCGTATTTACAACCAACCAGCTATGTAAATATAAGAGATGCTAACAAACTAGTAACAGAACCAAATTAGCCTTGCTGATTTTGTCCTGTCTTCCCGGTTGCTTAGCAACTGATTCAAAGAGAAAATTAAATTAAGCAATTCAAATGTGATGTTAAACTAACCTTCCAAAATTCTGCAAGTCAGTGGCTCCACATTGCCCTTTGCTATTTGGATGGCACAGCAGGGCAAAATTAAAGTTCCATTGGATTCTAATACTGTGCCAAGTATAGAAATACACAAATACAGGAAATCCAGAAGAATATATATAATACATATTTGAGAGAGGGGAGTACGTGTATGTGTGTGTGTATATATATATATGTATGCATGTACACACACGCACACACACAGTGGTTTGATCTCACCCCAAAGAAATGCCACAAAGAATACCTTATGTGACAAGTGTTATTTCAGGCCTTTGAAGAATAAACTAAGCTTTCAAAAAATTACTTCTGAATATTCCTAAGCTTTAGCAGATGCCATACTGGGCTAACACAGAAGAAATTAGCCGAACAGAGGGTTGGGTTACATGCTGAAGGGCTCAGTGGGCTGGAACCCGAACAGAACAGGCCATGGGAGACCTTCAGCATCCCAGAACTTGGTTGGAGGGAGAAGGGTCAACTACTTGAGGATGCATTAACTATAAAATGAGCACTTGTGGTGCCCAGTTAAGAGAAGAGGAAGTCAAGGGGCACTTGGGTGGCTCAGTTGGTTAAGTGTCAGGCTCTTGATCATGGCTCAGGTCTTGATCTCAGAGTCATGGGTTCAAGCCCCGCATTGGGAAAACCAAACAAACAAACAAAAACAAAACAGAAAGAAGTCAACAGGTGTTCATGGAGCCCTCTGCAACAGGGTCCCTGGGGGAGAAAGCAAAAGAAGCCCTCTCAGTGGGAGCCACCTTAGGGACTAAGTCAGATAATAAAGGCTGCCAGAAGAACAGCCAAAACCCCACTCTCTCCACACCATCCTGCACCTACATCCCTAGATTTTTGAACTCTAGAATGAAAGCCTCCTGAGCACAGAGATTTTTGTCAGTTTGGCATGCACTCGTAACCCAGGGCCTAGGAGTACAGAAGGAGTGCAGTGATAGCTGCTGAGTTAGTGACTATATTGTGCTGTAATCTCTACAGCTCCCCAAGTCATTACAGGTATGTCCTCTCAAGACACCTCCAGTCCTAAGCCCCCAGGAATCTATTCACGGACACAATTACCATTTACTAACGTGCCTACTGTGTGCTGGGTGCAGTACAGGGTGCTGAAAATACAACACTGCACCCAACTCGCAAGTTTCTTAATGACAGCAAAAAACTAAAGATGCAAGTTGAATGACATCAAGTCAAAAGTATGTGGAGGGAAGCATTACATACTGCCCCAGTGGGGCTGCTGTGGAGAAGCAGCATCTGACCCAGGGTCATCAGGATGGGCACCCCTGGCACAGTGGCATCTGACAGAGAGCCGAAGGGTGTGGGGGAGCTGCCTTGATAAGTACCTGGCGGCAAAGCCTTCCAGGCAAGATGACTAGCAAGTGCAAAGGCTCTTAAATAAAAGAAATTTTGAAAAGGTTAAAAAAAAAATAGAAAAGATGGCCTGAAGGTACTGGGCAACAGGGAGAGTTACAAGAGATGTGGCCAGAGAAGCAAGCAGACACTGCGTCATGCAGGGTGGTGTAGACCCTGGGGAGGCATCTAATTTTTATTCTAAAAGCAGTGAGAAGCTACCAAAGGACTTTAAGCCAAGAACCTCCTAAGGGAGCCTTCTTTCTGATGTTGGTGCCTACTAAGAAAGGGAAGGCTGCGGAGGGGTGGATTTGGGGAGAGAAGTAGAAATCAGTAATTTCAACTATGCTTCGTTTGAGATGCCTATGAAACATCCAAGCTGAAATGTTGAGTAAGCCATCCATCAACTAGCAGGTTGGAAATACAGGAGTTATTTAAGGAGTGTGGGCAGGGGAGGGGAGGGACGCTGAAGAGGAGAAACGTTGAAGAAGTCAGCATTACAAATAGAACGGAGCTACCCATCTTTGACTAGGGAGGGCAGAAAAAAAGACCCCTCCTCTCTCCTTTCCCTCCCCCCAAAAGAAAACAGTAAAACCTAAATCCATCCCCTACGAAACTCAGTTCCATCTTCCCAAGTTGCAATAAATGAAGATGGAAAGAGGATGGAGGGGTGGAACTTGATAGAGAGAGAGAAGTGAAGCCTGAGTGTCTGCAGAGGGGTACCAGGGAGAAGGAAGACAATTTGCCCAGGAACCCAGGAGGACACTGTGCAGGGCACATCACTGCCCAAGCCGGAGCAAGGACAAAGCGCTCCAGGGGCTGAGCATGGTGCTGAGGACCAGGAGTGACAGATGATTCCATCCCCTGCCACATGGAAACATACTGAGGCTTTCAGAGGCAGAGAAGACTAGTACACGCTATGAAAGAGTTATGTAAACAAAGAAAACATTATTGCTAACTCCACAGGAAAGCTGCACATTAAAATCTAGTATGTCGGTAGCCCAACAGTGAACAATATTTACATAGTCATAAAAATCTAAGACTGACATTATTAGTCTAGCCAAAAAGAAGTGGTACAACTCTAATGGGAGGATGGAAGAGGAGCAGAAGAGTGTCGGAAAGCCAACCTCATCTACAATAACAGGAAGTCAGCAGAAGATATTTATAATAGGTTCATCTACAGACATCAAGAGATACACATCATCTAGAAATACAGGGGTAAATACCAGTAGAAAATGTTAAAATATTCTAAATTGTTGCCTCTGGAAAGTGGGAGGCAGGAGGTGTCAGACACAGGACTGTTATTTTTATTCTGCATTTTATCAATATTTGAACTTCTTTGAGGCGAAATTCACGTAACATAAAAATAACCATTTTAAAGTGAACGATGCAGTGGCATTTAGTACATCATAACCTGTACCTGGTTCCAAAACATTGTCATCACCCACAAAAGAAAGTCCCTATCTATGAAGTTCATTCCTAACCCTCAATATTTCATTTTTTAAAGAATGTGCACCTATCAATGAAAATGTGTAACTTTCTAAAACAACCTTTTTGTACTCAAGGGCATCTCAGTTCTGAGTTACCACTCCACAAATGAGTGACAAAAGGCAGCAAGCTGGATAATGCCAGGGAGCAGTGGGGATACAGAACCCTTCTGCACTGTTGATGGATACACAGACTAGTGTGGCTACTAGGGAGGAGTCAAGTTATATAGATACACAGAGCCTATAACATGTAATCCAGCAATTCTGCTACTGGGCAGACACCCCAAAGACAAGTCTCACAGGCCCTCGGGTCTCCCAATTTCAACTGAAGGAGAAGGTTCTAGGGAAGAGAGCCATGAGAAGGCATACCAGCTCTTAACTGTACTGGCTTGGGAGTAACACAAAACCTGTATCACCAGTCATTGCTGATAGCCAATCACATGACCTCACGGTGCTACAAGGAACTAAAATATGTACTTCAGCTGAGTGCCCAGGAAGAAGAAGGCATTTCCTGGGTACCTAGCAAACCTCTATGGCTGTCTGTCCTTCAGAATGCCAAGGATCCATTTCACCCTCTCTACCACCATCTACCGGCCAGTGTTGCAGCAGTTAACTAGACAAAAACAGTCCCTTCTCTCATAGAATTTGAGCTCTTCAAACCTACTTCAAGGACCAGAAACACAAATAATCAACAATCATTTTTTTAAAAAAATTCTTTATTCACCCATCATATATAAATGTAATTTTATATGGAGAGAAATCAAGGGGAGAGTTATGTAAGTTACAAGAACAAAAAATTTAAGTGTTGATCATTCATATATTGCCTTCTTTTGAAAAGGAGAAGGGCAGAGGAATAAAAATTTCAAAAGAACAGACAGAAGAAAAGGCACAGTATTCCCCAGTAATGGAGTTAAGATTTAAAAAGAAGTATTGAAAGGGAAATAGAAAACAATCCATATTTTAAGTATTCTCCCAATTCAACTTTACTACACTTTAAGTTTCACAATGGTAGGACTAATCTGCCTTATTCATCATTCTGTCCCCACGGCATTCAGTAAAATAGTGGGCCAACGCAGAAGAATGAAACTTGACCATTCTCTTACACCATACACAAAGATAAACTCAAAATGGATGAAAGACCTCAATGTGAGACAGGAATCCATCAAAATCCTAGAGGAGAACATAGGAAGTAACCTCTTCTACACTGGCCACAGCAACTTCTTTCAAGACATGTCTCCAAAGGCAAGGGAAACAAAAGCGAAAATGAACTTTTGGGACTTCATCAAGATAAAAAACTTCTGCACAGCAAAGGAAACAATCAACAAAACAAAGAGGCAGCCCACGGAATGGGAGAAGATATTTGCGAATGACACTACAGATAAAGGGCTGATATCCAAGATCTATAAAGAACTTCTCAAACTCAACACCCAAAAAAAAATAATCAAGTCAAAAAATGGGCAGAAGACATGAACAGACACTTCTCCACAGAAGACATACAAATGGCTAACAGACACAAGAAAAATGTTCATCATCAATAGCCATCAGGGAAATTCAAATGAAAACCACATTGAGATACCATCTTACACCAGTTCGAACGGCAAAAATTGACAAGGCAAGAAACAACAAATGTTGGAGAGGTTGTGGAGAAAGGGGAACACTCTTACACTGTTGGTGGGAATGCAAGTTGGTACAGCCACTTTGGAAAACAGTGTGGAGGTGCCTCAAAAAATTAAAAATAGAGCTACCCTATGACCTAGCAATTGCACTCCTGGGTATTTACCCCAAAGACACAGATGTAGTGAAAAGAAGGGCCATATGCACCCCAATGTTCATAGCAGCAATGTCCACAATAGCCAAACTGTGGAAAGAGCCGAGATGCCCTTCAACAGACGAATGGATAAAGAAGATGTCGTCCATATATACAATGGAATATTACTCAGCCATCAGAAAGGATGAACAGCCCACTTTTGCATCAACATGGATGGGACTGGAGGAGATTATGCTAAGTGAAATAAGTCAAGCAGAGAAAGTCAATTATCATATGGTTTCACTTATTTGTGGAACATAAGGAATAGCATGGAGGACATTAGGAGAAGGAAGGGAAAAACGAAGGGGGATAAATCGGAGGGGAAGATGAACCATGAGAGACTATAGACTCGGAGAAACAAACTGAGGGTTTTAGAAGGGATGGGGGTGGGGGGCGATGGGTTAGCCTGGTGATGGGTATTAAGGAAGGCACATATTGCATGGAGCACTGGGTATTATACGCAAACAATGAATCATGGAACACTACCTCAAAAACTAATGATGGGGGCGCCTGGGTGGCTCAGTTGGTTAAGCAACTGCCTTCGGCTCAGGTCATGATCCTGGAGTCCCAGGATCGAGTCCCGCATCGGACTCCCTGCTCAGCAGGGAGTCTGCTTCTCCCTCTGATCCTCCCCCCTCTCATGCTCTCTCTCTCTGCCTCATTCTCTCTCAAATAAATAAATAAAATCTTTAAAAAAAAATTAATGATGTACTGTATGGTGACTAACATAATATAATTAAAAAAAAAAAATATTGGGCCAATGAATAAATGGATACTCAAGGTGGAAGAATACTCTAAAATGGCAGTTCACAAAAGTAAAACCTACTCTTAATTCCAAGAAAAGCCTTCCATGAACAAGTAATTAACTCCAGTTCACTATTAAGAGGAAACCAGACTGTTGGTTGTGTCTGTTGCTTGCTAATCACATTTCCCAAGTCATGACAGGAGCCCTTTGAAGTTAAGTGACATTTTCCAATTGGGACTGCCAAATAAACCTTCCATTACCTGTCTGTAAAAAAATATACACGTTGTTATTAAGAGACAAAGGAAAACGCGGTAATTCTTTCCCATTTAGGCAACCAGATGCTTTTTCTGAGTAGAAAACTCAGGACAGATACTGTTTAAGAGTACAAACTTACAAGTAGTAAATAAGCCCTAGAGATCTGATGTGCAAGACAGTGAATGTAGACAACAGTAGTGTACTAAATCATCAAATTTGCTAAGAGACAGAACTTAATTATTCCAATAAATAAAAAAGGATAACTATGCAATGTGATAGATATGCTAATTATTGCTACAATGGCAATCATATCACAATATATAAATGTATCAAATTATCAAGTTGTATACCTTAAATTTATACAATATTATATATCAAATATATTTCAATTTTAAAAAATACATGGAGGGGCGCCTGGGTGGCTCAGTCAGTTAAGCAGCTGCCTTCGGCTCAGGTCATGATCCCAGGGTCCTGGAATCGAGCCCCACGTTGGGCTTCTTCCTCAGCGGGGAGCCTGCTTCTCCCTCTCCCTCTGCCTGCCACTCCACCTGCTTGTGCTCTCCCTCTATCAAATAAATAAATAAAATCTTAAAAAAAATACATGGAAAAAAAAGAAAACCCAAGCTGACTACAGGCAAGGCTATTTTCCTCTACCTTCATCATCTTTCCTGGTTGTAGGGCCATCATTCACAAACACATTAATAAAGTGGAAACACAGGTAGAAATTCCTACTTTAGCTCAACCAAGCAAATTTTTATTTACTTATTTGCACACATTATTGAAAATGGATCAGCTTTAACCCAGAGATAGAAAGTAAAAAATTTAGTTAAAAAGGCAAGGCCTCTGCCCACTATACAAAAGTGCACACAAGTTCCTTCCAGCGGCAGCCTTAGCACAGGCATCTGCTAGCCCTTGGAATGTCAGATGTCCTGCCCTCTGCACCTGGACAGACAGAGGCAGAGACCCAGAACCAGTTAAAGATCACTGTGACAGCAGGGTCAGATGTCCAGGGGCAATATGCATAGTGTATCAATGAGGGGTGATGGGTCACTGCAACAGAGGCAGCACCCTCCCCGCCAAAAGCGTTCCGAAGCAAGTACCTTGCTGTGCCCCTACACCTCCCTTAGTGCCTGAACCTGGTTGCCTCCCTATTGATTTTGTGAGCTACCCAATATTCTTCCAGCAGTTTGCTTTTTGGCTTATCTTAGTCCTAGCTGAACTGCAGTGTGAAAAACCACTGCACTCTGCTGGCAATGGAAATAAACAAAGGCTTTTACCGTCACCGAAGAGAATGCCAAAAAGTAAGAGACAGCAAATCTGGAAAGCTGGGTGTCCAGGCCTGGTTCCACCCCTCACTAGCTGAGCAGTGTTGGCCACGTTACTCCAGTTCTCTTCCTCTAGCAAATGAGTCATCCCTATGGGACCACAGACCCTTGAGACATGATGGAGTATGTGGAAGCCTATATTCCAGGTCAGGTAAGTCATAGGAAACTCAGACACGGAAGGGCTCAAGTGTACACTGCTCTACCATCTAGCTGAGTGGGTTTAAACTTCAGCTCTATCATGTTAGCTGTATGATCTTGGAGAAAATTATCTCATCTCTGTAGGTTTTTGTCTCTTGCATATAAAAGGGCAATAACCACAACAGCTAACTACAAACTAACTTAGAAGATTAAATTAACTACTTCATTTAAAACAGTACAGATCCTAAAAAAAAAAAAAAAAAAAAAGAGAAAAAGGGGCGCCTGGGTGGCTCAGTCGTTAAGCGTCTGCCTTCGGCTCAGGTCATGATCCCAGCGTCCTGGGATCGAGCCCCGCATCAGGCTCCCTGCTCCGCGGGAAGCCTGCTTCTCCCTCTCCCACTCCCCCTGCTTGTGTTCCTTCTCTCGCTGTGTCTCTCTCTGTCAAATAAATAAATAAAATCTTTAAAAAAATAAAAAAATAAAAAAAAATAAAACAGTACAGATCCTGACACAGAGTAAACACTCAAATATTCACCCTTGTGATAGAATGGATAAACAAACTGCATATTCATTCTACACTGCAACGCTGGGAGGATACACTGCATTGGATAAACAACTATTGTTATACACAACATGGATGGATTTCACAAATTATTTTGAGCGAAAGAAGTCAAAGCAAAAAAAAAAAAGAAGAATCCATTTATACTTAATGAATCTATGTGAATTCAAGAACAGGCAAAACTAATCTATAGAGTCTGAATACTGGTTACCTTTGTTGGGGGGTGATATTTCCTGAGAAGGGGCACCTTCTGAGGTGCTGGAAGTGGTCTCTACCTCAATGTGGTTGGGGTTCATGAGAGAGAAAAACTCTGTGTGTGTGTGTGTGTGTGTGTGTGTGTGTGTGTGTGTGTGTAAAACTTCACTGAGATCTACATTTTAGGTACGTGTATGTGTGTGTGTGTGTGTGTGTGTGTGTGTGTAATACCTCAATAAAAGATAAAAATGAAATAGCTGTTCTCACAATAAGGAGGATTAAACACATTTTCCCTTTATGTGAAAGGTTAACAATAGTGTCTGATTTCCATTGCTGGGAAAACATGCTTTGTTTTGTTAGGGTTTTGGGTTGGGCATTTGCTGGTTTATAATGGAGAGGAGGAAAGGCGCAACAGAGATTACATCACTGACTCCCCAAATGGCCTCAGTTATTTGCGTTACTCGCAGGACACCCTGGGCAATGAGCATTCCCTGGCCCAAAGCCTAATACCCAGAGGGACTGTGACTGAGGGAGGCTTTTCTCTGCTGACTCCCTGTATTATCCAAATATAATACCATTAATAGGCAGCAATTTAAAAATGCAATCTGTAACGAAATGCTAGGATGTCTATTTGTTTCAAAATAATCAGGGAAAGGGGAATGGGGGATATAGATGAAACAAGATTGGCAATGAGTTTGTAACTATTAAACGTGGATGTTGGGTGCATGGAGGTTCATTATATCATTATTCTCTCAGCTTATATAGGCTTAAAATTTTATGTAACAAAATCATCTGTGAAATTTCAAGTATGAAACTTTTATAAAAACCACACAAGTATTCACCAAGTTCAAAACAAGGTTGTCTTTAAGTTAAAAGGAAGGAAGGAGGGAAAGAAGGAAACCCTGTTATATATTTATATATATATATATATATGACCTGATCCAATTTGCCAATATATTCTGTAAAGAAAGTGATGGATGGACTGGTCAAATAAGAAAGATAGTAGACCGGGGGCACCTGAGTGTCTCAGTCAGTTGAACATCCCACTCTTGGTTTCGGCTCAGATCATGATCTCAGGGTCGTGAGATCTAGCTCCCGTGTGGGGCTCCACGCTGAGCATGGAGTCTGCTTGACATTCTCTCCTTCACCCCTCCCCCTCTGCACATGTGCTCTCTGCTCTCTCTCTAAAATAAATAAATCTTAAAAAAAAAAAAAAAAAAAAAAGGAAATACAATAGACTGAAGTGCACCTAAAAATGAGAGGATGCCCAGCTCTAGGTTAGATCTGTGAAGGGGTGCCTGGGTGGCTCAGTCGGTTAAGCGTCTGCCTTTGGCTCAGGTGCTAATCTGGGATCAAGCCACAAATCAGGTTCCCTGCTCACCAGGGAGTCTGCTTCTCCCTCTCCCCCTGCCGCTCCCCCTGCTTGTGCACGTGCTCGCTCACTCTCTCTCTGTCAAATAAATAAGTAAATCTTTAAAAAAAAAAAAATCTGTGAATAGCACATAATTCCATGGACTTTGGAAAGCTTTGCTCTAATAGAACTCTACATCCTTGGCACCTCTCAGAGTTAAAGGCAAATGAAATTTCACTGTGTAATAGCCCTGGCTATTTAAACAACTACAGCACTTGTGAACCTCTGAGAATATGTCAAATCTTCTACAAAAGGGCATTCAGAAGGTCTGGAACATCTAGTCTGAAAGGAGTTACATAAGCTATTGGACTGGTCATCCCGGGATCCTCCTGGAAAAATACTTTTCCCATTAGAAACTCCCATTACACAAAGGAAACATAGGCTGTCTCAAAGTAATTGGATTTCTCCTTCATTCAACAAACATTTCTTAAGCGCCTGTGTACTAGAGATAAAGAGTCAGTAAAATCTGGTCCTGAATGTCCTCGGGGAGAGAGAGGAGCCAACCGGTAACTCTAGAGTGTATGGAGTAGAGGGTCACCTAACCCGATGTGGGAGAGATGGAAGAGTAAGTGAGAAAATGCCCCTCAACAGAGCTTTGCCAGACCTACTGCTGAAGCCAATGGGCAGGGCAGGAAGAGGAACAGACAACAGAGAAAGAATCAGAAATCTGTTGCATTATATGCAGCATATTAGCCCCAGAATTAACTTACTTTGTCAAGTGGGCCAGACCTCCTGATATGGCCCACAGTTCTCAATGAGAAAGGCTGATACCGCCAACCTGCTGCCCCCTAAGCTCCTCTACCTGGAGTCCTCAACACTGCGTTTTCTTCACTTTTTCTCCACCTGGTGTTCAAGAAATCACAATTTGCACCCATTTCTCCACGGAGAGATAAGGAGGCAAGTAAATACCAACAACCAAAAGAAGACGCGACCTCATTTGTCTCGCTCTGGTCTTTTCTTTACTGGTCTCCACTGAAGACCCAGAAACCCAACTCTGAGCCCCCCAGTATTTCTCCCCAATGTGGGGATTTCCCAATCAGCCCCCACCATTTGTGAGCAGGGCCTCTCCTCCACATGTTTTTGACTTTTTACATATTACTCATACTGTCAATGAAGAGATTCCTTCCAAAGTGGCCCTTTCACTGACTCTAATCCAGTGAAAAGGAATTACTCAAACAAGAGTTCAAAGAGGTCATTATTTACCCTAAATGAAAAGTCACTTTCTGAATTCCATGACTTATGTTTCCTTTACTTACACTTTATTTTTATCTTTGCAAACAAACACAGACTACCATCAAGCAGCATTTGGAAGTCAAAATATTTGCCAAGAATGAGGATTATTAAACTTTTTCTCTCCCCAAAACACCTACCTGATACACATTGCCACCCAAAATAGTGCCTTATTATAATAGAGGTTCTCCAAGAAGCACTTCCAAAATGATAACGCCCGCCTCAAACAAGGTGATTATATCAGGGTTTCTCAACACTGTTACTGACATGGTGGATGCCTCCTGTAGTTATTTGTTGTGGGGGCCTGTCCAGTACACTGTAGGATGCTTAGCAGCACCCCTGGCTTGTACTTTTCAGTTGTCAGTAGTGACCCATCCCCCAGTTTCTTATGATCAAAAATGTCTCCAGATGTTGCCAAATGTCCTCTGGGTGGGGCAAAATTACCCCTCACTGAGAACCACAGGATTAAACCATCCTTCCTATCCTTCTTGAGAATCAGTGCCCTCAAGTTACCAAAAGTGACAAGATGGACTGATAAAGACAATAGAGAGAGGCAAAAAGCATTCTAGACTCTGATGAATTATGACTCAAAAGCAGCTATTTTGTTTGCTATACTTGAAATTCTGCCTAACAGCTGGAATTCTCTTCCTGTAACTGACTCCCCTGCCTAAAATCCTTTAGGGTTGTAATTCCCCGGCCCGGCTAGTCCTCAGAGTCACATGGGGAGCTTTCAAAATAACACAAGGATCCAGCCCCTCCCTCACAGATTCGAATTCACTGGCCTGAGGGTGGGGCATGAGCAAGGTTTCCCACCCAAACTCCCCAGGTGATTTCCAGAGAAGAGCTCCTTTAGGACTTCACATGGCAGTAGTATGCTCAAACAGGGGTAGAGCACCATCGCCAGGGGATTTTACTACCATACTGATGTCTGGATGGAGAGTAGGGCCTACGAATCCTCATTTTACCAAGTTCTCCAGGTGATTCTAATGTGAATGACCCCCCAATCACACTCTGAGAAACAGTGGCCTGCAGAATAAATGAATTCTAAAAACCGTACTTCTCACACTTTAATATGCAGACAAATCATCTAAGGATCTTGTTAAAATGCAGGCACTAATTCAGCAGCTCTGAGCAGGGACCTGGAATTCTGCATTTCTAACAATCTCCCAGGTGATGGGAAGTGCTGATCTGGGGACCACTCTGCCTAGCAGGGTTCTAACAGACTCAAGAGACGACTAGCAACTTGGATTCCCAAGTCCTGTAGGTACATATATCAAAGAGCTTAGCAATGAAAACATTCAGATGCTTCAAATGTTCAGGCGTGGTAGAAAGAATGGTAGCCAGGAATGCGCGGCCCTTCATATGGCCCATCTCCAGCTTCACTTCTTCACAGCACTCCTCCACCAACGTCCCACTCTGGCCATTCCAAACTACTTACAATTCTCACAAACATGTGCCATATGTCACTCTTCCGTATCTCTACCAAGTTGTTCCCTCTGCCAGAAATTATCTTCCCATGCCACCATCTCAACCAGCAAAATCGTCATTTTTTGCCTAGGCCACTCTTCATCTATCATGCTTTAGGTTCACCTCATAGTTCAGCTCCCTGGGGAAGACTTGCGTGTCCTCCATCCTACCCCTCCCTACCATGCAGGAACATCATTCCCGCCCCCAGGATCCCAAAGAGTACCTTCACTCTAGGACTGCCTTATGACTTGTCTATGTAATGGGTATGTGGACTCCTGATTTAATCAGGAAACATCTAACACCGTTTTAAAATGTATTTGGTGGAAAGGTTCTTTTCTCCCCCTGGTTAAAAAAAAAAAAAAATGGGTAAGACTCTAGTAACAGCAAGACATTGACTATCCTAGATTACAAATACTGCCAATTCAGAAATTACAATTATCTAGACCCATTAATGATCAAAGTTCCAAATATTATTTCGAGCTAAGATTCCACTCTTCCCACTTCCTGTCTTATGCCTCCATCCTCCCCATCCTACTCCTATCTTGCCTACTTCACTTTGGACCCCATCTGGGTAGCAGCAGGAGATGTGGGAAGAAGGGCAGCAAAGTTCTTACTTGGCTGGAAGTATCGAGCTGGCTTCATACACCAGCCTTAGATGAGAGATGCTTAAAGCTGACTTTTTCAATCATTGGGGAATTTTTCTTAGGTTTTTATTTGTAAATAATGGCAAACTTTCAGAAAAGTTGAAAGAGTAGTAATACATAAACTACTCTCTACCCAAAGTCACATTTTGTTAACATTTCGCCCATTTGCTTTATCATTCCTATTCTCTCTATATATACATATAGAATATAGAACATTTCATAGGTATGATATACATGAATGGCATATGAAATAATTTCCTGAACCATCTGAGAGTAAGTTGCATTACATTATGCCCTTGACACTTCTTTCAGTGTCCATTTCCTAAGAATAAGGATATCCTCTAACATGACCACAGCACATTATCAGTTTCAGTACTATTAACACTGATCTTGTACTTTTATCTAACCGGTAGTCCACATCTCTACTTTGTCATTTGATCCAACAATGGCCTTCTTAGCACTTTCCCCACTCCAGTTCAAGATCCAGTGAGGACCAGGGACTACATTTACTTGTAACGTTACTACAGTTGATCTTCATCTGTTATGACCATGACATTTAACAACACAATCCCCCATTTTTTTAAATCGAGTAGTTCAATTCCAGCTGGAATACTACATAAAGGATACCATACCCTTCTCAGGGCATCACATCTGTAAGGACAAGGTGTCCCTCTGCTCTGGCTGGCACTTTTAACAGGCATCCTGGAGATCAGCCTGCTACTGCTAAAGGTCTCTCCCCTGCATTCCCTCTTCAGGGGGAAACCAATCTATTCTGGCAGTTGCAGGCCCTCATCAGTCACTGAAAATCCAGCACTGTGCTCCCAGATTCTTCTCTGAAGAGGCCTCCTTTCCAGCTAAGATGATCTCCATACCAACTCTCTCACACATGGCCCATCTACACCCAATGGAAAAATCATGAATTCTTTGCTTGGGCACACTGACACCAATGTAGCAGAAATACTTTTTTACTTATTATTAACACACCTAGACAGCCCTTTCATCCCCTAGACGGAATCAGACACCCCCATCTCTTCCCAAAGCAGAGAAGACACATACTCAGCTTTCCAAATAATCCAGTTGTAACTCTTTACAGATAATGCCTTTATAAATGCTCGGAATTCATCCTCATGAATGCATTCCCCTTTGTGCCTTGGTGCCTCAGCACAGACTTCTAACTTCCACCTTATCTACCTGATCTCCCACCTCCAGAATTCTGCAAAGGCCTGCAAATATAGGCCCCAGGTCTTATTCATCACTGTGCTCCAAAGGGTCTAGCCAGTACATAAGCCTTCAATAACCTTTGTTGAATGAATTATAATGCACCTCCCACCTAGAACATATCCTCAAATACAATCGAAAACTGTCATCTAAAAAACTGTCATCTAATAAGGTCTTGCCTTATTTCCTTCCCTTTTACCCTTCTTTCACTTGTTTTTTTAGTCAAAAGTTGGTATTTTATTTTATATGTGTTTCACTTTCATGTTTTGTTGGCAGTAGGCTTCAAATTTTTCTATATGTACTCATTTTTTAATTGAGATTTCATTCATATCCAACAAAATTCACACTTTTAAACTATACAATTCAGTAGGTTTTTTGGAAATTCAGAGTTGATTTAACTATTACCACTATCTAATTCCAGAACACTTGCATCACCCCAAAAAGAAATCCCAGACCCATTAGCAGTCATTCCCCATTCTCTCCCCCCCTCAGTAAGTAGCAACTCCTACCCTATTTTCTGCTTTTATGGATTCTGGACATTTCACATAAATGGAATCATAGAATACATGGTCTGTTGTGATTGGCTTCTTTCATTTAGCATAGTGTTTATAAGGTTCATCCATGTTATGACATTCCTTCTTATGGTTGAATAATATCCCACTGTATGGAGAGACTACATTTCATTTCTCCATTCGTCAGCTGATGGACATTTGCATTGTTTCCATTTTTAGCTATTATGAATAATGCTGCTATGAACATTTGTGTACAAGTTTCTAAGCAGACATGTTTTCAATTCTCTTGTGTATATACTAAAAGTGGAATTGCTGGGTCATGTCATAACTATGCTCAACCTTTTGAGGAACTGCCAAACAGTTTTACAATGTGGTTACATAATTTCATGATCCTAGCAGCATGAGGGTTCCAATTTCTCCAATCCTCACCAACGCTTATCACTGTCCACCTTTGACTCTAGTCATCCTAGTGGTTTCTCTTTGTATTTCCCTAATGACTGATGATATAGAACATCTTTTCATGTGCTTATTGGGCAACTATATACTTCCTCTGGAGAAAGATCTATTTAAAGCCTTTGCCCATTTTTAAATTGGAATATTTATTTTTTAATTGTGAGTTGTAAGGGTTCTTTATATACCCTAGATACTATTCCCTAACTAGAAAAATGATTTGCAAATATTTTCTCCCTTTCTATGAATTCTCTTTACTTTCTTGATACTATCCTTTGAAGCACAAAAGTTTTCATGTTTTGTTAAGTCCAGTTTATTTTTTTTCTTTTATTGCATATGCTTTTGGTGTCACCAAGAAACTATGGCCTGATCCAAGGTCATGAAGAATTATACCTATGTTTTCTTCTAAGATACATATAGTTTTAGCTCTTATATTTAGATCTTTGATCCAACACCTTCACTTTTATGATGTGAGGTAGGTGTCCAACACGTGAAAATCCACTTGCACCCCTATCAACTGTTGAAATTACTATTTTCCCCACCTAATTGTCTTGGATACACATTGAAAATCAGTTGAGTATAAATTATGGGTTTCCTTCCCTTTCACTTCTAATAGGTAATTAATGTCCACCAAACCTTTCCACACTCAATTCTTACCAACAGAAGAAAAAAAAAAAACTATTCCAAAAATTGTTCTAGAATTTCACAAGAATGCCTACAAATATAATTAAAGACCGTTGAAATATAAAATTAGCATAATTTCTCTAAAAGTTAAACACAGCATAAAGGAACAAAAAAATACCATGTATAACACATTCCAGTATGTAAGAATGTGAGGTGATACACTTGGGTCTTGAAAAACCAGCTTTTCAAATATAGTAAGAGGAAAGAAGGTCTGCCAAATGGGGTCTTGTTGACATAAAAGACAGTGTGAGATGCTGTTCCCTGGTGACTTTTCTTTACTATCAGTGATTTTTTAAACTATGATGTGACACCATATTTGGCCAAGTTAGCTTTGACCAAGTTCTCTTCCAGGAATAAATGCAACTTATAACATTGAATGGATTTCTGTGAAAACCACAAAATTATGATGTGGTTTCATGAGCTGTAGTACCCAACTAAGAAATTCAGTGGAGTTCACAATTTTCTCTCTCTATTCCTGTGTTATGAAGGATATAGATGTTCTGTGGAACCTACCTTTCGGGAGCAAGTAAGTCTTAGAGGGAAAACCATAGAAATTAGCTTGTATGACACAATCTTGACCTTTTCCCAAGGAATGTATCTACCACCATTAACTTTAAATTCCCAGAATACCACCCTTCACACCATAATCTCCACATTATAATTTCTCAACAGCCCACAGACTATCATTTTACATAGAAGACACATAAACATTCACATATATTTGACAAATGCCAGGGAAGTGTTCTCAATTTAGAAGCTAAAAATTAAAGCTTTTTAAACTCTTCACAAAACAAACACACACACACACACACACACACACACACACACACACACGGCAGGAAGGCATGCAAAGATGGCATTCTTTCTGAGTTCTAGGCTGGGGACCTTCAAACAGCCCATGTGCACACTCCCCAGTAAAGCCATCTACAACAAGACCCATGGCTGGCATTTCCTTTGAATCACAAAATCATTTAAGACCTTGAAATACTCAACTTCAATTCTAACCCATGGGAAGAATTTGAGGGAGCATGATGAGTGGGCAGAAACCAGGACCATAATGTCCCCAAATCTGCCTTGAGTGGATAAACAAACTGAGGTATGCAATGGACCATTCTCAGCAGTAAAAAAAAAAGAAAAAACAAAAACAAAAATAAAAAAAACAGACTATTGACAGACCCAACAACAGGAATGAAACTTAACGTAAGTATGCTTCATGAAAGAGGTCAAACAACAGAGAGTATACACTATATGATTCCTTTTAAATATAAAATTCTAGGAAATGCAAACTAACCTATAGTAATGAAGCAGATCAGGGTTCCTGGGGGCAGGATGGGTGGGGAGGTGATTGTAGGAAAGAGGGAATAGGGATTATGAAGGGGCAGGATAAGACTTTTGGGGGTAGTGACTACCTTCATTATCGTAACTGTGGTGATGGTTTCACAGGAATACACGTGTGTCAAAACTTATCAAATTGTACATTTTTTTATTATGTTATGTTAATCACCATACATTACATCATTAGTTTTTTGATGTAGTGTTCCATGATTCATTGTCCACGTATAACACCCAGTGCTCCATGAAGAACATGCCCTCCTTAATACCCATCACCAGGCTAACCCATTCCCCCACCCCCCTCCCCTCTAGAACCCTCAGTTTGTTTTTCAGAGTCCATAGTCTCTCATGTTTCGTCTCCCCCTTCGATTTCCCCCCCTTCATTCTTCCCCTCCTGCTATCTTCTTCTTTTTTTTTTTTAACATATAAAGTATTATCAAATTGCACATTTTTAAAATGTGGAATACACTGTATGTCAATGACACCTCAATAAAACTATTTAAAAACCCCACAAAACTACATCCACCACCTTACAACTCTATACACTGACATGCCAACCTGATACTGTCTAGTCCAAGACTGATTCAGCGCAGAGCAAATGTGACTCATGCTAGTGCCAGGGAAGTAAAGCCGAGACCCCAAGGAATCCAAGTGAAAAACCACTGCCACTGTCTAGGTGGGTAAGGATGTCAGCCAATTAATTTCATTAAGGAATTTTCACTTTTAGAATTCACTACTTCTCTTATCTCCAGTTTTTATGTATCAAGCACAGCATCACAAACCCAACCGCCTGCAGTAGCCGCTCTAGAATTTTAAGGTAAGGCCATAGTAAATGGAGGAATGTGAGAGCAAACCATAGAGTGCTTCCCCTGGGAAAAGGGGAAAGCTGCACTGTTACCATCTGGGAATGCTAAATCCAAAGTGGCTAGATCTGAATTTTGCCAAAAAGCCAAAAATTTGTCTTTTCATGTAAAATCTGAAATTTTTAAGGGTGAAGCAAGTAACTCAATTTTTAAAACACCATGCGGTTTAAACAAAAAACAAGTGTGAGCAGGAGTCTGCCTGTGGGTTGCTGATTTGCAACTATAGACTAAGCTCAGAACACAGGCTCTGGGCTCAGGACCAGCTCTGTAACTTCTGGCTCTGTGACCTTAGGTAACAAACCCAACCTCTCTAAGATCCCCTATCCTCATCAGCAACATAGAGCTAACAATACAGGATTCACATCTGAGGGTTGTAGTAAAGATGAAATGTTCTACACATGGAAAACCTACAGTAAATATACCCAGTACTATTCTCCAAATGAGAGCATGCCTCACTTCAATAGATCTCTCCAAAAATAGTTTTCTCTTTTGTGTTGAAGCTGCAGATGGCTTGTAGCTCAGAGGGCTCATAAGAACACTGGATAGCAGCAAATGGGCTTCACTGAGCCAGAGGAAGGGGACAAAACAAACCTCATCACACTCAAACACAGAGCAAACTCTCATTTCCCAAGTAAGACACAGGGAAAATTGTCTTGGGAAGGAGTCTGAGTGATGGGAATAGAATGTGTCGGTGTTATGTGGCACCAAAATATAATGGCCAGGAAAAAAAAAAATTAGTAATGATCCAGTACACTAATTAGAACACACCTAGAATATGACCTTTTGTTTTGAAAGCCATACTAGGAGAGAAATGAGCAAATTGCATCCCAGCCAGAGGATGGAACCAGGACACCCAGTGGACTTCACAATATTCTCAGAGGAAAGGGAGGCTCAGGGAAGTTAAGTGACTTACATGACATCACACCTCAACCAGGACACTCCCAATTGACAGACTTTTAGTATACTTTTGGAAAAGTTCATATGAACAAAGCTAAAACTATTTCTTTATTGTAAGACTAGATGGAGCCTTTAATATAACTCCCATGTTTTATGATCATCTTAAAGGTGGATGTAATAATTGTGTTTCCTAAGTTTTCTGCTTTTATTTTTTAATTCTTGGGTCAAACTAGGGTTTCTTGAAACATACCCAGGGAAGTAGGGAGAAGACCTTCTTGTTGCTGTCAAGAATCATGTCACAGTTAGAGATCTGACTACCATAGGTCATGTCCAGAAAAAGAGCAATGACAGGTCACCGAAGGGAAGACTTACTTCCTTGCAACCAGGAGCAGTGAGAAGACCAGGAACAAACTTTAAGTGGGAGAAGGACATAAGCTCAGCATGACTCACTATCCAGAGCTGTACAAGGTCATATAGACCTTAGTTAGGTGCCTAAGCCTCATGCCATTCACACGCCCTTCCCCAAAAGGTAGATTCAAGGGGACATCACAGAACCACACCGCAGGTGAGCTCCAGGATGGTTTAGCAACCCAGCACTCTGACTCTGAGAGTCTCCTAACACAACTAGCCTCTCAATGCACGAGTCTCTGTAGGTGTTTGCAAATCCAAGTGTGAGGATTAACACAAGAGAGGAGACCACTACAACTCTGTGTACTTTAGATGCCAAGCAGACAGGGAGGAATGGCCTGCCAAGCTAGGAGGGGTGGCAGCAGCTAAACAGGACCACACATCACACCAGATCAGAATCTCTGGACCAAAGTTAACTGGTACTTTACTTCTAGCCCAATGCGGTCATTGACTGTTACCTAAATGCACATGCTGTGTCTCACTTCCAAGTTTCACTCTGCTCCTCCTTAGCTAGTATGGCCCCTTGTGCCCCATCGCCTTCACAGTGCACCTCAGTGCACCCTTCCTCGGGGACGCCAGCCACAAGTCATCTCTCAAACCTGGAAACCCCTCACCACTTTTACCCTTCCTCTCTTACTAAACTACTCACGTACGGCCCTGGATTGCTGTCTCATTTGTCCAATGCACTGTAGACAGCAGCTCCACGGGGGCTCAAGGGACATCATCATCACCTACACAGACCCCCAGCTCCACAAAACCTTCCTCTGTGCATATGGACACATTGAATGAAGAGTAGCTTCACTTAAAAATGTTATTACCTCAAGCAAGAGTTGCCAGCTGGTGGGCTTAGGGCCAAATCCAGCTCATAGACAATGTTCTATCTGGCCTGCTCCATGTTTTGAACAAACTGATATTAATTGCCACTATGTAAAAGTAGGCAATTTCATATTAAAACCCACCTCTCCGGCTTTTCATTAAAAGACAAAAACAGGAATTGGTAACACTGGCTCTTACTTCTGCATGGCAGCAAATAGCTGGAGGCCAGTGAACGGACACCCCTTTAGACAGGACAAATGCTTGTTTTCTCATTTGCCTAGTTCTCTCTGAGCTAATTTACTCACTTACCACTCTATATTCCTAACCCATGCTTGCTGAAAATGAGTAAGCCACAAACCACTACTGACATATCAATACACTGAGAATATCAGCCTCTAAGAGATTACACTTTCATTGACCCAGAGAAACAAGATAAAGTCAACTGTTTTCATGTGAATTACAACCATATTACTATTCCCCCATAGGGTGACTTGTGTCTTTTCCTGTGTCATAGAGTATTTGCTGGATTTAAACACAAACAGGGTATACAAATGAAGGGGATTATGAAAAGACCGAGCAGCTAATGAGGACTTCTGATCCTAAGAAGTTGTCCAAGATTTTAGGGAGGAGAGAGATTTCCATGTATGACAATGAAAAGGATTCTAACAAAAAGGTAGTCATTTGATCCACATTACCCCAAACTGGAAAGGTAACACTTCACACCTTTATTGCAATAACAACCTGGTTCGGAGAACTGAAAACCCATCTGTGACCACTTACTAAACCCTCCAGATCATAAATAAACCCCACGTTCCACATCTGCCACCTGTAAGCAAGGGATCAGCAGAGCACAAACACCACCTTACACAAATAACAGACTATTATTTCACTCAGCTACTACGTTCAAGATTTGGAACTAACTGCAGGGCAAGTATAACCACTATTAAAAATTCATACTTTAAAAGCAGGAAAGAAAACTCATGGAAAGAGTTCATCTGTTGATGGACTTAGTTTTCAACCATAAACGCACACCCCTTCTAACATCCTAGGGCACTTTTTCTCAATTCGTGGCTGATAGTTTCACTGTTAGAGGCTTACCTAAAAAACACACAACAATTTAAGCTTAGTGAGCTTTCTGAAATGTGGGGGACTTTTTAGAACAACGTTTATCTATACTTTGGGCTTATCACTCTTTTGTAAATGCAGCTGGCATGCACAGCAAGGCCTTCATAAGCAGGGGATCTGGATTTAATTTCTGGTTTCACCTTAATCAATTAGGTCGGGGTTGTGGGAGTGGGGAGGTGTGGCGGTGGCAGGGCAGGGTGTGCTCAGGCAAACTCCAAAGAGAAAACAAACATATACCATAGTTCTCCATCTACGACATGACAGTCATACCTGGCCTTTCTGATTTCATAAAAACATTCTGCCCCAGCCACACTACCACAATTCTCTCAAAGGTCATCAATGACCTAAAAGCTGAAAAGTGAGCTGCCCCTCCAGATGGCGTTCTCCCTAATCTTGGCGCCATCTGACACTCTCCCTTACCCTCCCCGGCAATTTCCAAGCTCCTACTCTCTGCCTCACTGTCCCTCTTGAGGCCCCCTCACTACCTGTCTTTCTCTGCTCTTGAAAACATCCTTGAACCAATGCCCCTGTTCCTCATCTGTAATGGCCCAAACTGACTGGAATGTGTACGAGGTATGTTACTGAGTTTCATAAACGACATCTACCTTAATAATTCACAAAGCTACTTTTTGAGCTAGGTCCCATTATTATTACCATCCTCATTTTTTAGATGAGGAAACAAAGGCTTAGCAATCAGCCCGAGTTATATGTATCAGGTAAACATTAGAGCAGGGGAGGGGTTTTAAATCCAGGTCTAAGTCCAGAGACCATTTCCTTAATACTATGTTCTACTTTCTGCACCTCACGCAGGCTTCCATGAGCAACACTACCTGCATGCTTAGTTTTGATTTTAACTTCTGTGGCAGACATTGTTTGCTGCTTACTCAGTACCCATTCCCCTTCTTCCTAACAGAACACTTTATCGTTGGTGGTGGCAATGGGCCCAGATTTAAACACACACACACACTTCCCAGCCTCCCAGTAAGATGGCCACTGTGAAGGGCTTTTGGCGAAGGTTTTTAAAGGAGGCTCAGTTAGTGGGTAGGTGCATCCTTGTGCCCTTTCCTCATTCCCACACGCTGGAACATGAATATGATGGCTGGAGCTAAACTAGCCATCTTATGATAGAGACAACCTAAGCATAGGCACACACTAGGGATAGGAGAGCAGAAAGAGACAAGGGACCCAGTTCTCATTAACATGCAGCTGCCACACCAGACCTAGGATACCTATATCTGGACTTCCTTTATCTGAGGTAAAGACCTGTCTTGGGCTGAGTCCCCCAGAAGGGGAAAATGAAGTAAGAATTCATGTACCAATGATTTATTAAGAAAATGCTCCTAGGATAGACCTAGAGGGAGGTGGAGAAAGCACAAGAGAGAAGAGAGAAGCCCATCAAGGTGGACTTTTAGGCAGAATTTACAGAAGACCACCCTATGAAGAACCCTGGAGTATAAATGATGCCTCCTGTTATCCTAACCTGAGGCTGGGTTGCTGGGCTTTCATTCTTCTGTATCAGTCAGTCCCAGGTTAGGGTGGAGAACGGTAGAGACTCCCAGGCACTTTCGACTCTCCACGTTTTATTTTCTTTTATTATTTTATTTATTTATTTTCCAGAGAGAGAGAGCAAGAGAGCACAACCAGGGGAGCGGCAGGCAGAGGGAGAAGCAGGCTCCCCGCTGAGCAAGGAGCCCAATGTGGGACTTGGTCACAGGACCATGGGATCATGACCTGAGCCGAAGGCAGCTTAACCGACTGAGCCACCCAGGTGTCCCTGGCTCTCCATGTTTTAAAGCAAAGTCTCCTTCAGAGCCCAAAGGCAGTCTTCTGATGGTGAGGCAAGAGCTCAGGCTGTAGGAGGCAAATGCTCACAAAACCCAGGAAGAACACATGGGGATGTCAGGGGATAAAGAAGAGCAATGACAGCAGCCACTGCAATGTCCATCTGGTTCAAGTCCCCATGATTTGTATTTCTGTTCTGTAACAGCCAAGACCCCGTCCTGAGTGATGCAACTTCTCAGGTGAAGACATCCGCACTTGCATCTCCAGCTCTCGTGGCTCTCCTAAACTGCAGACCAGAATTTAAGTGCCTGATATGTGTCTTCACATTTGTTCATACCTCATCTGGCTTCTTCGAAGGTATGGGTAGCTGACACCCACCCCATGGCCACGGCAACAGGACATGAACCAGTGTCAAATCATTCTCTGTCCCTGTCCCCACCCTAAATCCATCCTTTCTCTTAACCATGCATCTTGATTAATGGTACCACTAACCTCCTGGTAAATCAGGAAAGAATGCTTGAATTATCTCAACTTATCTCTCTCCTACTTATCTCCCAAAGCCAGTGAGCAGGTTCTAGTGAATCTACCTTACACCTCTGGCCACCCCACCTTTCGTGCTGCCTCTGTCTTGGTTTTTGGTCCCATCGTCTCCCATAGGGACTGCTGTCTTCCACCTCTCCACTACAGTTGGCTTTCTTAAACACTTGTTGCCCATATCCTTCCCTATGCAGACATCTTCAAAGGCTCTCATTGCCAGAATAAAGGTCTGAGCTCCTTAGGCCAGCACTCAAGTTCAAGGGACTTCAATCCACATTCCAGCTTCATCTCCCCTCTTATCCTGCATATCTTTAACAACATGTCTTCAACTTCTGCTCTGGGCTCTCCTGGAATAGGACATGAGTCTGTTTAGTATTTATTTTCTCATGCCTTATAATAGAACTATCATAGAATAAACTAGCCTTTTTCTTCTATAGTATTCCACATGACTTCAGGGAAACATCTTATTCATCAACAAAGTTCTAATGCAAAGGAACTAGCATTAGAACTTTGCACACAATTATTCAGTTTTTACTGCTGAATCAATCACCAGCCCCCTTGCTGTTGTCCATCACCAGCCCCCTTGCTGTTGTCTTCATTTCTTTCTAATCTCAGCTCTTAAAATATGAAATGCAACCCAGACACTGCCACTGGCAGTGGTCACTTGGAGTCGCACATGCTTACTCTTAAAAAGGAGAGTGGCCTAAATGACATCACAAGGTTTTAGAGCTGAAAGGAGCCTTACATAGGCCTCCCACTTACAAATCATTGTAACGGTTACACGGAGAAGGGAAATGTGTCTAAGTTCATAAAACATGCAAGTTAATACTAAACATGGAAGCTCTGAGTACAGCATCAACCACAGATATTGTCAGACATAACACCAAGTGACCAAGCACGTCCCCCACTGAGCAAGTTTTCGTCTTAGCACAGAGCATGTCCTGAGTTTTCAGAACATAGGTCACGTTCCACTGATTATACCAGATAAACCAATTGTTTGTTCTTAGCATGCCCAGCTAAGACCAAACCCCACTCTCCCAATGCTACTCAGATTTCCCCCATGGAACCAGCCTCCTCCCCGAATCCCTGTATTTCGGTGGGACTCACTCTACCTTCCTGTGACCCAGCCTTATTTGAAAAGGGGATTGTGTCCCCTGGCCACAGTGCTAAGAGCCCATGGCCCCAGAGTCAATGGGACTTAATCAGCTGGAGAAACTAGGAAGGGACATCTTCCTTCCCATGGCATGGCTGAAGAGCATGCAAATCTGGAGCTGCACACCACAGTGTGGATATCACCAAGAGAAGCCTGCCTGAGAATGAGGCCCAACCATAGGGAAGCAGAGATGAAACAAGGAGAAAATGGCAGAGTATAACCCGTCAAGACACAATGACATCATTTCAGTCCCTTTGCGCCAGCCAGCTACATGAGCCAACAAATTCCTGTATCAGCTGGGTTTTCAGTCTGTACCCTAAAGAATCATGATTAATATAAAGGCCATTAAGGGAAAACAACAAGAACTGCTTTGATTGAAAAGCCAGATATGGGTCTCACAGTAGATGAAAGATTATATATTTTATAAGTAATGAGCAAAATTTGATGCAAACGCTTCATGTTCAAGGAATATCACCTAAGTACTGAAGCTAAGAGACAAGGAGCCTAAGAGAGACCAACAGTGAATAAACACAACCTAAAACAGGCCAGTCAACACTGGGCACAAAGAATGACTCTTGCATCTTGACCATGGTCACTCGAGCACCTTCCTGGCATTCCGTGGTACGGCAGATAGGTACTAGTGACACTTCTTAAGGCTGATGCTGTCCTCTGCCCTTACTCACATCTTGTCATTAAACAAGGACATTACTCTCACTGTGTTCTTTTTTGGTTGAAGAATTCCTTAGAACCCTGGCTCTGAATTAACCTACTGAAGGAGGGATCAAGGCTCTCAGATCAAAAGCAGGAAGACCAACCCTCAAAGCATATAAAATAGAAGCAGTTTTGAAACCTAACTGCAATGACTTTTCAATTTGCATCCTTTAAAAGTCTGATTATGTAATGCAGTTATGTCAGTTCTGTTAAACTGACACTGTTCCAAATGAGGACTTAAAAAGAAATTGACTAAGATAAAGCAAGCTATCATTTAAATACATCAACTCCAAATCCAAGCCAAAATCACCTCTGACATTTAACATTCTGGTATCAGTCCTAAATGCTATAGGTTTCTGTTATTCAGTTATAAGCTTCTCTTCAAAAAGGAAAAATGCCCAGGTTAAATGAAAAAGTCTCCCAAACCCTACCAAAAAAAGCAAAACCAGCTCAAGTTAAAGATCTGGTAATCTGAAGACACTTGAGTCCCTTTAGGAAAATAAGTAATCCTGCCATTCAGACAAGGAACACTGTCCTGAATCAAAATATATGGAACGGACTGGAGTTACTGCTTACTAGGGATGAAGCATTCTTCCTGCCTCATGGTCTTGAAACAGCATGGGCAGACTCAGTGGTAAAAAGCCAAAAAAAAAAAAACCCAAAAAAAACCCCATGATACAGTCATGTACTTACTCTACTGACTTGCATTCATTCATAAATGCTAATTCAGCATCTCCTGTGGGCCAAGCACTATTCTAGTACAAGACGTACCATAGTGAGCAAGACAGATATGGGCTCTGTCCTCACATAGCTTCAACTTCAGAGGGGGAGATAAAGAGTAAATAAGTAAGGCAACAATGTTAAATATAGTGCTGGGAGTAACAACTGCTATGGAGAAGAATAAGTCACATATATGGGACAAATAGAGATGAAGCAGCCAACAATAAGAAGACAGGCCGGTCAGGGGAGGTCTCTGTGAGATGCTGACATCTACACAAACACATGAAGGAAGGAAGGGCATGAGCCCTGCAATAATACAGAAGAAAATGCCAGGCAGGACAAAGGCTCTGGGGCACAAACTAGCTCACCGTTGTGCAAGGAAAGCCGCCAATGTGGTTAGAGCTGAGCAAGCCAGGAGGGCCACACACAGGCCAATTCTGAGAGGTAGGCAGGGGTCAGATGGCACGTCAAACAGCAGTTCTCAATGCCAGCCGCCTATGCAGATACTCTGATCCGACTCTGTGATGCATTCCAGGTAC
The DNA here is from genome assembly GCF_004348235.1 of Phoca vitulina. Taxonomy (NCBI): domain Eukaryota; kingdom Metazoa; phylum Chordata; class Mammalia; order Carnivora; family Phocidae; genus Phoca; species Phoca vitulina. The sequence continues at coordinate 35,031,409 of NW_022589716.1, read as the reverse complement.
CGTTTTTTTGTTTGTTTTTCAATTCCTCCAGCTGATCTTAGTGTGCTGCCAGCCAAGGCTGAGAACCTGGCTTGATACAGTGTCCTGTAGGATTTTATTCTAAGTGAAGTGGGAAGCCCTGTAAGCGAAGGAACTGCTTATCCTGAATGGTCTTAGAAGGACTGCCCCAGCTCTGGGCACAGTGAGGAAGACTCCAGGGGACATGACTGGCAAAAAGAGCTAGTGGACAACCACAGAGGTCATTCCAGACAATGCCACTCAAACTTCAAGTGCTGGCCAGTCACCTGGGATCTCCTTCAATGCAGAGTAAGGTTCAATGGGCCAGCAGAGGGGCCAAGATTTGCATTTCTAAAAAGCCCCCAGTTAATGGCAAGGCTCTTGGCTCCACGGATTACCTTAAATAGTAAGGATCCATACCAGTGTTTTTCAAACTGCAGCTCATGAATGAAAGTGGGTCAAGGAAATCAATTTAGTAGGTCTCCACTAATATTTTTTTTCCACGTAGTAAAAGAAAGTGCAGTTTCAGGATACACTATAACAGTAAAGGTAAGTACGGTTTTGTGAACCTTCTGTTTCAGTCACATATACATATAAATGTAACACACACATATGTACCTATACACATATGAATATGCCCAATGGGCTGCACTATGAAATATATTTCCTGCAATGAGGTCCAGGGCTGAGAAGCACTAGCCTGGACAGCAGATGAGGGTGGCTGCAGACTAGGAGGTGGGAAGTAGGCAGATGTGGAACATAAGTGAAGGCAGAGCAAGGACTCAGCTGGCTAAGATGTGGTATGTGAAGGAGGGAGAGGAATCAGAAAATTTAGGATTTTACTTGAGCAACAAGAATCACCATACACTGAGATGGGGAAAAGCAGCCATAGATGAGGTCTGGGGCAAGGAGAACCGGCCAGTTTGAGACAGATTCGAAGTTTAAGATGTCTCTGAGGTCCATTCAAGTGGAAGGGTCACTTAGAAAGTCAGAAGTGTAAGTGTAGCTCTTGGGAGACAGATCTGGGCTGGAGAAACACATTTGTTAGCACCTCGAAGGACTGGATGAGAGCATGAGGAGTGAACACAGGGAAGAGATGAGGGCCAGGAACCATACCCTGGACCAGACCAAGACTTGAAAGTGAGAAAGAGGAAGAGACTGTCAGGGAGACCCTGAAGGAGCGGCCAGCCAGATTCTGGAGAACCAGCCAACTAGGGTGTCTCCAAGCCGAGTGAAAAAGGGATGTCATCGTAGCTTAGAATACTAGGCTTAAAAACCCACTGTGATATTAAAATACACTCTCAATAATAGGCTTAAAAAGTAGAAATGCAGAGAAAAAAACACCTGGGAGGTTACAGAGCAATCTGGTAATAGCGGTCACCTACGGTTAGGAATAGAACAAAAAGAGGCAAGCCTTTGCACCAATACTTCACTGTTTCACAAGGAGACTGTATTTCTTCCATAATGAAAAAAAAAAACAAAAAAACGTTTTTAAGCTCTTAAATGATTCTGATAGACAGCAAGGTCTAGGTATGATGCTCAAGGGGACATACTCCAGGATCAAATATCAAATTAAATAAAATGTCTTTGAGGGCTTTGAGATTGTGTATGACTGATTCCATACCAAGAAGAAAAAAATCAGTAGAAGCTTAAGAGAACATGCTTGGCAGCTGAAATATGCTAGGAGAGAATCTCCCTACACAGCTTCTATTTTGGATTCCAGCAGGCTATTTAGCAGAGTCAGATGAGAAGTGTTAAAAACCTCTGCAGCTATAAACTGTCTTCAAGAAGACTCTAGGCAGCTTGATTTGCAGCCTTCAGTGACAAAGATACGAAGCTAGTAATTAAGAATGCCTGCCTTTTTAACAAGTCCTTTTCAAACAGAGACAGTTTCCATCTTGCCCCTTTTTCTGACTTTACCCCAGAGGTAAGTACTTCCAGTAGGTTGTTAGAAGGCACAAATTCCGGCCATGGTGAAGTACGACTCATTCCATGGACTTGAAAAGTAAGGGAAGTACAGTCAAGATGCACAGTCTAAGTGCTAGCTACCTGAAACAAAGACTGTGAACCACTGGCTTGAGCATCACTGGGTGCTCAGTAGAAAGGCAGGATCTCGGGCAGATAGACAACAAGCAGCAGACTGATGCAGAATCTCCATTTTAACAAGATCACTGCATCCTTTCACCTGCACAGTCAAGTTTGAGAAACAATGCCTTAAAGCCAGGCTAGCTGGTCATGAAAATCTCCAGGGAAATGTAAAAAACAAAAACGTATTCCCAAGGCCTCTCTCATTGGCAGGGATGGAGCCCAAGAATTTGTTTTTTGTTTTGTTTTTTTTTTTACTCTCTCAAGTGACTCTGAGGCAGAGTCAAGCTCATGAACCAATGCTTTAAAGGACCCAAAGGTCTGAGCGCTACCTGAAATATAAATGAACCTGAGTCAGAGAAAAATCACAAGAAGGGAACAAGGGACATGAAGGGTAAAAGACTGCATGGCAACAAAGCAAGGCAAAGAGGAGACCTTATTGAAGAAACAGCAATCACAGCAAATAACTTATGTGCATTTAATCTAGGCAGGAGTCTTTGCACCATGGTGTCCAGATACTAGTTCAACCCAAAAAACCACTCGAGGCTCTGGGCCGCCGGATAGTGACTTAAACAGTGTTAGGAGGCAGAATGGCAAAGCATCTGGAAAGGAAGTACATTTCTAGCTGTGTTGCTGTGGGCGTGTTAATTCCCTAAGCCTCAGTTTCCTCAATAGCCGAACAAAGATAGAACCGGCACCAGCCTCCCGGTGTTGCTTTGCAGAAGAAATGGCAAACTGTGGGCAAAAGCTTTCAGTACAGACCAGGCACATGGTAAGCATTTGACTGAGTGTGATAAAGAATTATGTGCCTCAGGACAGATAAGAAGGAATAACAAACAGGATCAAGGAACTAACACCAGCCAAGAGACATTAAACTCTAGTGCAGAAGGACCGCAGGTCGTTAAATCAAAATACTCTTGTTCACCCTATACAGACAGATAATTGGTTGGGTTTACCCACTTAACCCAGCATTAGGCAAACATTCATAACATACCTACTATATAGGTCTGAATCTCTGCAAACTTGTGAATTCCTAAAGAGGAAAACAATAATGCCCAAACCAGGGACGCCTGGGTGGCTCAGTCAGTTAAGCGTCTGCCTTCCACTCAGGTCATGATCCCAGGGTCCTGGGATTGAGCCCCACGTTGGGCTCCCTACTCAGCTTCTCCCTCTCCCTCTGCTGCTCCCCCTGCTTGTGCTCTCTCTCTGTCAAATAAATAAATTTTAAAAAAAAAATAATAATAATAATAATAATACCCAAACCTGACAGGAATGAACAGAGCATTCAGGTGCCAAAACAGTTGCCCAGTCAGGGAATGGCACAGAATTAGTAACTGAGGAGGGTAGCCTACACCAGTGTCCCCCTAACTGGCCTGGATAGGAAGGTAATACCTTCTGACAGTGTGAAGGGCAGTTTCATTCTGGTATTTAACACTTGGAGGCTGTCCTTCTGATTTTCCCCCACAGGCCTTCCATCCCAGTAAATTTCTAGATGTCACACATGTGCCTCTTCAGTAGCCTTTTGGGATGCCCTATGGTGCTAGCATCCCTTAACTCCACATACACATGAAAAACGAATTGCAGGGGAAGGAAGAAGAACAGGAAGAGTCTGTGACATGCAGAGCAAAGAGAGAAGTGCAGCAAAGATGAAAAAACGCTCCACCAACAGGTCCTTGAAAATGAAAGTGAGTTTGGGAGCTTTGCTGCTTCTCCCACTGAGTGGCAGCCTCCGCATTCTGGGAGGTAAAAACATATCCTTCAGCCCCCTCCCTCCAAAGCCTTAATAAATCCAACTTCCTTCTACTTAAAAAAAAAAACAAAAAACAAAAAAACCACCAAGCAACAAAATATGACTGTCCTTTTGGCAATGAGTGGAGGATTAGCTTACATCAACCTCGCTTCCTCTCCTCCCCCTCGTCTTCAACCCCATCTTTTATCAGAAAGAACATAACTATCTTTCTGAGGACTAGGGGTCTACAAACTTCCTTTTTCGGGTAAAACACAAAACATATAAGCTCCAAGAAATAAGCCACACCTTCTCATCTATCTAAAACGTATGCCAATTATTTTTTTAAAGTAATGCTACTTAGAGACAAGAGAAGGATGTGTTATCAGAATTCTAGATTTCACTTGGTTAAGGGAAGGTGTGGGGAGGTGCTAAGAACATGACTTCATATATAACAGAACATGTTAAAAACATGTTTTCCTATAAATAACATCAAAAGAGGTACTTAAGAATAATAAACCCTGAGCACTACTAAAACCTGGGATGTGGAGCTCTCATGTGAACAAAATTATCTATTCCTTAAAAGGGATAGGAAAAAGCCCCAAAAGAGACAGAGAGAAAACAAAACCGGAAGTACTACTTGGGGGAAAGGCGATCTAGATAGCAAGATACTGGGAAAAGCGAGAAGGACATGCCCCTTCCAGGCCCTGGACAAAGCAAAAGAGCCAGCCTCTTTCATGAGTCCTAGTTTCAAGGGGAAGTTTACACTGCACTATATATATTACATGTAAACATCTCATTAGTGAGGGATATATCACCATCAGCCCTGTATACATTGAGAATTCTTCAGGATACTCCAACCCTGCAATTGCCGCAGTTCAAAACAGACACCACAGAATTGCAAGTAAGCTCTGGTTTCCAGCTCAGAACTAGATGAAAGTGGGAATAGTCCTTGAAACGGGTGAAACAGCCCTTTCCAAGAACAACGAAGCCCACAGCTTTACCAAATAAGGCAAGTGAAAGCTAAAAGCCAAGGAAGAACAGGCTCCAGCTCTATCTTTCCTAAAACTAGCCAGCTGGATGATAGAAATGTGAGCATCCTGATTCTACTAGCAAGGATTGCAAATGCAAAGAGAAAATGCAAAGAAACTACAAAAGAAAGAATACTTTGCCAAGGAGAGGCCTGTAGTGTACTGATTCCAACTACTGAAACTTTCAGGAAGTTTCAAACCCGCTGAGCTGCCGAACATACTCTTGTGAAACACATAACTCAAACTGAAACCAGTCAGTGCTATGATTCAAAGCCTAACCTTTTTTTGTTCAATGTCACATATGTACAGTTTTACAGCATAAAGTTCTGATAGAACATAGTTAGACATTATTACAGATGAGATTACCCAATGAGTTTTCATTTTTTAAAATAAAATTATTTATGAGACTACTTGTGTTTAAACATCTATTTAAGTATATATATTTGCTTACAAAGCAGCTCCAAATCCAATTTCCTGTTTTAGCAAATCTCTCTTATAGGAAAAATGCCTTAATTTTTAAAAAATCTTTTCTCCCCTCCCCCTTATGCCACAAGTCTTTTACATGCTGAAGATGAATTTAAGTAAGTATTAGAAAGAAAGATTGTTAAAATGGAAAGAGAGAGGAAACAATTCTCTGTAGGGTTTGGATGTAGACTTCACCACTGTCTTCTGCAAGTTTTCAGGCATGCCACCAGCCCAAAGAGTATGGGCATCTTATAGAAAAGGAGACCGCTCCCCTTAGGCACACGCATCACTGTGAGAAGGATGACACATTCCATAAATTGTTCCAGAATGTCTAATATTGCTTTCACTTTCCTTGAGACACTGAGGTTCCTGAAAGCTAATCATCTCACAGAGATATCAAACACAGGGTAAGAAACTTTCACAGACATGAAGGGATGCATTCAAAGGGTTAAAAGGCTCGGAGAAAATGCACCCGTCCCCTCAATTGCTAGTCCCTTTAAATCCAAAATGTGTGTCCTCTCTCCACTTCCTTTTAATGCAACATGGCCAGTCACTTACCACCTTGGATCTTTTCTTTTTCCCTTAAAGTTTGGATATGAGAACACAAATTGAAATGGTATTCAGAGGCTCACATGACTGTGTGCATCTCTAAATGCACACCTGCTGGCAGGCGGGGCAAGGAGCTGGTGACTACCGATTGTTCAAGGCACACCAAGAAGTGGGTCAATGGGGCTCATCCTGGACATACTCAGACTAGGAGAAGAGCATTTTCCTACAGATGCAGCAGGAACGCAGTCTTTAGGCATTAAAATAACCAGCTGTTCCTTTGGCACACTCTAACGTTTCTGGATCCGAAAGCTTGTTTATTTGCTAGGCGGAGAGGGAAACTGCCTACCTGATAAAAATCAGAGGCATCCAACCTAGGAGCTCAGAGCTTCATTGCTGATGTCAGTTTGACAACATTGGCAAATACACTACTTGGTAAGAGGACACAGGCCAGTATGGGAGCGCAAGAATACTCCAGTCTCACACCAGCAGAGCTCAAGAAACGTCAACATTAGGAAACATAGTTAAGGTTTTAAAAGGCCGAATATCTCTGTCTTTTGGTTACTCTAACCTGTGGTCTGTTCATTTCCATTTCTCTCTTTTTTTAAGTCCGAAAAAAAAAAAAAACACCACAAAACAAAAAAACTCACAAAGTCTTCACAACCTGAAGAGACCATTTCTTTTAGGCAATCCAAATAAATAAATAAGTAAAGCCTATCTAAATTATTTTAAGTTTCTTTAACAGTTTGTGTGGGCAAGATGACATTTCAAGTCCACAGGGAAAACTGCTGGGCCTTTCAACTCCAGAAAAGCCTTGGAATGACCTAACAAAACTAGTTCTAGGGCATGATTTCTGGCCTATACTATCCAGTCATAACCAGGGCAGAAAATAACAAGGTTCCCTCTACAGTCATTTTTTTGTATCAGAAACGGTTTCGGAGCATTTGGTTATTTTTAGTATATTATACAGTGGAGTCTGCACAAAGCAAAAATAGATGTTTACTTCATATGAAACTTGTAATGGAGTAGGCGTTACTTGTCCTAGACTTCATTTAATAACGAAAGAGGGATGGTTCCCAATATAGACTACAACTACCATGCTAAATTTTCCTAAAAGAGGTTTATATAGAATATGGCAAGCAACCTAAAATTATGTAAAACCAACTGACATATACAACAGTGGTCTGGGAACAACAAAGAAGTTTTTCCTGGGAGTTTTGAGACCTCCAACAAGGAGGTGTACTCGGGACATGGGTCCATAGAATCACAGTAGATGGGTTTCATCCACCCAAGCAACTCTTTTGAACAAGAATCTCATGGACCTCCCAGGAACGCAAGAGAGACTACCACTTGGCATTCTCCCTCTACCCTAATGCTGCCTCAGCAAAAACACTATCCAAGATGATTGGGCTATCAGGGCAGTTTGGGGTTGCTTCTTAGGACAATCACTTTGAAATTTTACCAGTACCTGAAACAGGTTTATATCCTGGGGTCAATACAGTTAAGTCCTAAGGGCTATGAAGTCCAGAGGCACAGAGTTTAATTAACTACTCTGGCACCTAACATACTGCTTGGTATTTATAGAAACAATAAATATTTACAGGGACAAGTTAGGAACCTTCATTCTTCTTCCCTGATGTTTCCCTTGGTAGGGGAATCTTCCCAAGGGTGACACACCCCACAATCCCACCTCCCAGTGGGAAGAAGTCCCATTCCATGATTGGAGGGTGCAGAGAAGGGTGGGCATGATCAGTTCAGCCCCTGTGGCTTGCCCAGAGTCTGCTGCGATCAGCTCAGCCATGGAAACTCTGTTCCTGCAAGAGGCTGGGGATAAGGACAGTTGTGGGGGAGTAGTAGCAAGCATGTGGGACAGCAGAGCTAAAGTCATGTGCTTTATCAGTGAGCTGTAGAACAAAGACGCAAAAGCTCTCTACTCTGCTCATCTATAAACTCCCTGTAACACTTGTTCTTCCTGCAGGGGATCTCTGGAGATTACAGAACTATGCTGATTTGAATATTCGATGTGGTAGTTTCCATAAAGCAAAATACGGGGAATCTGTGGGGGTTCTCAAGTTCTGTCTCCTATTTTAAAGGGTGACATAGGTCATAAGGAATAGCTTATAGCTGAGTAAGTTTGAAAAACCACTTTCTGTGGAAGTTTTTTTCTGTGAAAAACCATCAACCAACCAATTCCTTATTTCACTATTGTGAATTTTAACCTTCCTCTTCACTCCTGAATGCTTATTAAGTTAACATTCTCTATCAGGGGGTGCCTTGCAACAAATCACATGGTTTACAAAGAAGGCTTTATTTAACATTCAAAATGCAGTTATATCTAATTACCTAATCTAGATGAAACATACCTATAATACGCTGAGAGTGGGATGTGCTTTAAAGAAAAAGCAATGAAAGAAAACGATTACCCATAAAGTCTATATCCAACTTCTTTTCATTCAGCACCAAAAAAAAAAGGAAAAAAAAATCCACTATGTCATCTGAGAATGCCACTTTTCAATTCTCTATCATTAAAACAAAAATTCTAGTTCAGTAGTACCATTGTCTAATATAGTCTTTCCTATAGAAAAGAACCAAATCAGGGGTGCCTGGGTGGCTCAGTTGGTTAACCATCTGCCTTCAGCTCAGGTCATGATCCCAGGGTCCTGGAATTGAGTGCCGCATTGAGCTCCCTGCTTGAGGGGAGCCTGCTTTTCCCTCTCCCTCTGACCCTCCCCCCTGCTTGTGCACACGCTCTCTCTCTAATAAATAAAATCTTTATTTTTTTATTTTTTTTAAAGATTTTATTTATTTATTTGACAGAGAGAGATAGCGAGAGCAGAAACACAAGTAGGGGTAGTGGGAGAGGGAGAAGCAGGCTTCCCGCCGAGCAGGGAGGCTGATGTGGGGCTCGATCCCAGGACCCTAGGATCATGACCTTAGCTGAAGGCAGATGCTTAATGACTGAGCCCCCGAGGTGCCCCAAATAAAATCTTTAAAAAAAAAAAAAAAGAAAGAAAAGAACCAAATCAGTAAAGACTTTGTTTTTAAAGGGAAACCACCAAAGATGGACACAGAGTGGGTGACTGACCAATACTTGGGTGATTGACCAATATATCCTCTAAGCACAGCCAAGCCAGCAACCAACCATCTCACAACTATTTATCCTAAAAAGAATAAATAAATTTCCATGAATACAGCACTAGCTCAAGTTACATGATCTACCTGATGCTTCCTCTAATTTATTATTCCAAACCACACATATATAAAATATGTAAGACAAATATACTTATATATTGATATTAATGAGGTATGATCATCATTTTATGATAACTAATAATTATAGAGCTCAACAAATTCTCAATTGTATTATTATTATTAAATGCTTCCAGGAGCACCTGGCTGGCTCAGTCAGTAGAGCCTGCAACTCTTGATCTCAAGATTGTAGGATCGAACCCCATGCTGGACAGAGAGATTGCTTAAAAATAAAAATCTTCAAATAATAGTAATAAATGCTTCCAATGCTCTGTGTACTATGTCACTACTTTACAATATGATCTCACTTCATCAACAAAACAACTTATCGTTTAGAACAAGAAATCAAGGTTGGGAGAGGTTAATTAATCTTTCCAACATCACATAGCTGATAAGCTAGGGGATGGAAAATAAATCCAGGCAATGTGATCCCAAGCCCACCACACAAAGTCAACTGCCAAAATGGAATTTCTTAATGTTCAAGTCATTACAGCTATAGACTAACTCATACAATTGGGCACGTAGAACCAAATGAAACACTTTGGTAGGTTGAAATTGGAAGTATCACACAGATCAAATTTTTGTTCAGGTCAGAACTGTAGAATGCTCACAATTATAAGATAAAAAACAAAAGATGGTTTGATCCCTTGAGTCCTACCCTCTTGATGACACTACAAAGGTCACTGTTAACATTTCATCTGGTCTATCTCTAGAACTCTGTGCTCACATAGACAAAATGTAAAGGGCGCTAAAAAAAAACCTGCAATTAAAAAACAAAACAAAACACCTTTTGAGGTTCGGTCATTTGTAATTTTTCTGTTGATCCTTGGAAACTAAATACTTCATTATGGCAATCAGGAGAGCCCTCAACGGTCAAGTCTCCTGCATAAATGTTGACTGGAAGATTCCTGAACACAAGGGCGTTTAGAGGAGGGGCCTATGAACAACAGAAACACATGCTGAGGAAGCCCATCATACCTGATTACTTGGCTGAGTAAGGACTAAGGTCAGTTTTCACCCTACAAACACCGTAAGTTCTACAATTGTAAGTGGCAAAGGATCCTGGAATAACTGGCTTAATGCCCTAGTTGTCAGCCTTGGAAATTTCTAATTTGAACATGGAGGCTAATACACAATAGAAGGAAATTCATCAAGAAGGCCAAACTGCATTTTTCTCCCCTGTGATATTTTGTAGTCTCTGATATTGTCACTCAAAAAAAAAAATGGAAAAATCACTCTTTTAAAAAAAGGTGGCAGAGAAAATCTGTTTTCTATAGAATCTTATGTAATTAAGTTTTTAACCTCAAACAATTTAAAACAAAAAACATGCCTACACAAAAGCTCAATTTATTCACTTACGACCTTTAAAAAGCCCAATAATGTTAAGCATTATAGCAATCTAAAGGCAATAATTTTTCTCCTTCTGCTTGCTAGAAACAAATTAGGAGCCAGAAGTAAAAGGGCTATTATTTCAAGACATATATGGAATATGCAGTTTCACTAGCAATTGGTTGTTGGATGAGCTTCCGGTAATGATGTTATTACCCTCCAAGATTTTCTGTGCATAAGATACGTTATCTTATGCACTAAGATAAGATGGGGGGTCAGAGAAAAAGAAACCAGTATGACTTTTGTCCATACCCTGATACAGACATCCCTGGTATCCTTCCCATTTCCGTTAGAACACTGATTACACTTGCAATTACTCCTCCTCCTGCCTTTCCTCCTCTAATGTGAGAGTTGGTGAACTCAAGAAATCTTCTTTTATCCAAAATGAAGTTATAATTTTTTCCATGAGGTAAAAAAGGGTTAGAGAAAAGAAGAAATGCTGGGGCGCCTGGGTGGCTCAGTCGTTAAGCGTATGCCTTCGGCTCAGGTCATAATCCCAGGGTCCTGGGATCAAGCCCCGCATCGGGCTCCCTGCTCGGCAGGAGGCCTGCTTCTCCCTCTCCCACTCCCCCTGCTTGTGTTCCCTCTCTCGCTGTGTCTCTCTCTGTCAGATGAATAAATAAAATCTTTAAAAAAAAAAAAAAAGAAGAAATGCAATCATAGAAGTTGTCTTTCTAGACAAATTTCCATAGCGAAGGTATTTTTCTAATTATACTGTACTTGTTACAAACTTAACCAAAAAATCAATTGACCTAACTAATTATCATGGAAATCATCATCAGTGACTCAGACGACCTACTAATATCCCCTGAATAGATTCTTGCTATTCAGTGTGGTCCATCTATCAGAAGCATCAGCATCCCTGGGAGTTTGCTGGAAATGCTGGACCTCAGTCCTTCCTCTAAATCTAGAGAATGTGCATTTTTAACACTACCCTGGGTGATAGCCTTGCATGGTAAAATTTGAGAAGAACAGCTGTACACTGTCCAAATAAATCACATAAATGCATTAAATGAAAGAGATGAGGGCCATCCACAACCTGCTGCTCCAGAAATACAGCTATGTAGAAAGCTGCATGGCTAATCGTGTGCCTAGATCACCAGTTTGGTAACTGTCTAATCAGCGCACCAAAAATAATAAGATGCCCAGGAATAAACTTAACCAAAGAGGTGAAAGACTTGTACTCTGAAAACTAAAAAACACTGATGAAAGAAATTGAAGATGACACAAAGAAATGGAAAGACATTCCATGTTCATGGATTGGAAGAACAAATATTATGCAAATGTCTATATTACCTAAAGCAATCTACATATTTAATGCAATCCCTATCAAAATACCAAAAGCATGTTTCACAGAACTAGAACAAACAATCCTAAAATCTGTATGGAACCACAAAGGACCCCGAATAGCCAAAGCAATCTAGAAAAAGAAAAGCAAAACTGAAGGCATCATAATTAAGGACCTCAAATTATATTACAAAGCTATAGTAATCAAAACAGTACAGTACTGGCACAAAAAAAAGGCATGCAGATCAAGAGAACAGAATAGAAAATCCAGAAATAAACCCACCATTATATGGTCAATTATTCTTTGACAAAGCAGAAAAGAATATCTAATGGGAAAAAGATAGTCTCTTTAACAAATGACATTGGGAAAACTGGACAGCAACATGCAAAGGAATGAAACTGGACCACTTTCTTACACCATACACAAAAATAAATTCAAAATGGATTAAAGATCTAAATGTGAGACCTGAAACCATAAAAATCCTAGAAGAGAACACAGGCAGTAACTTCTCTGACATCAGCTATAGCAAATTTTTTCTAGATATGTCTCCTGAGGCAAGGGAAACAAAAGCAAAAATAAACTATTGGGACTTCAACAAAATGAAAAGCTTCTGCATGGCAAAGGAAACAATCAACAAAACTAAAAGGCAGTCTACAGAATGGGTGAAAATATTTGCAAATGACATATCCAATAAAGGGTTAGTATCCAAAATATATAAAGAACTTACACAACTCAACACCCAAAAAACAAATAAGCCAATTAAAAAATGGACAGAAGACATGAACAAACTTTTCTCCAAAGAGGACATACATATGGCCAAAAGACACATAAAAAGATACACAACATCAGCTGGCATCTGGGAAATACAAATTAAAGCTACAATGAGGGATCACCTCACACCAGTCAGAATAGCTAAAATCAACAACACAAGAAACAACAGGTGTTGGCAAGAATATGGAGAAAAATGAACACTCATGCACTGTTGGTGGGAATGCAAACTGGTGCAGCCACTGTGGAGAACAGTATGGAGTTTCCTCAATAAGTTAAAAATAGACCTTATGATCCAGTGATGCAGTACTGGGTATTTACCCAATGAATACAAGAACATTAATTCAAAGGGATATATGCACCCCTACGTTTATAGCAGCATTATTTACAATAGCCAAGATATGGAAGTAGCCCAAGTGTCCATCAATTGATGAATGGATAAAGAAGATGTGGTCTACATCTACAGTGGAGTATTATTCAGCTATTAAAAAGAATGAAATCTTGCCATCTGCAACAACATGGATGGAGTTAGAGTATAATACCTTATGATTTCACTCATATGTGGAATTTAAGAAACAAAACAAACAAGCAAGTGGGGGGGAATAAGAGAGAGAAGGAGAAAGCAAAAAACTTATTCTTAAACTCTTAATTATAGAGAACAAGTAGAGGGGAAGAGGGGAAGGGGTGGGGGAGGGGTGAAATAGATGATGGGGATTAAGGAGGGCACTTGTCTTAATGAGCAGAGTGATGTATAGAACTGTTGAATCGCTAAATTGTACACCTGAAACTAATGTAACACTGTATATTAACAGAAATTAAAATAAAAACTTAAATTAATTTTTAAAAGGAAAAAAATGTAAACAGTAGGGGTGTACGTAATGCAGTTTGTTTCCTAGTAAAACGGCCCTGCTATATTTAACTGACCTCCTGGGAAAAAGATCTCACAGGAGAAATTCCTGTACTTGTTCTACAACTGACATCTTCATTAGACTGTAAACTCCTTAAGGGCAAGGACTCTATCAGTTTTTTTTCCAGTAGAGTCTCAGAGCCTAGCCCAGGACTGAGCATATCGTAAGGGCTTAATATGTGATGAACAACAAACAAGTGGAATGATTACTTATCGGAGACCTCTGACTTATAGCCAAAGCTCTGCTACCCCTCACAAGTTACTTCCCTGACTCTGGAACTCTGAGTCTTCGATCTTAAATGACAGGTTAGATCAAGAGGCTACTGTCTGATATTAGTTCCAGCCCTAATGTGTAAAGACACAAATTCATCTAGAATGACATTTTCATTTAAATATTAACCTCATTCTTAAGCCACCTTCAAATAAAAACATTAAGTACAGACCATAGCATTCTATGGATAATGGGTTCAATTGCTATTATCTGTCCCAACATCAGTCCTTCTAATACTAGAGACTGCCTGACACATTTGCTCCTTCTAGACAAATTTTTTGCTTCTATCTTGGGAACTAGCCTGCCTCCTTACTGAACGTTGTCGTTTTTTACTTCCAAGCATTTGCCTTCCACCAATCCTCCTCTCTCCCTACATCATTTCCAACCATCACTTCTCACAGCACAGCCTGTGAACCACCCACACCTACATAATGCTAGGCTTCCCCCAGGCCCATGGAATCTGGGAACAAGACTTATGAATCTACATTTTGAACTTGTTACCGAGGTATTTCTTAGGTGCCTGCAAGTCTGGAACCCACAGTTTGGGTCTAATGACTCAAAGTTCCCAACCATTCCCTAACCATTAGTTTTTTGTTATCAGTTCCTTCTATGAGCTGAATGCATTTACTTTAGAGAAATTAGCTTAATACTAATTTGCAATGCTTGCTAATCACTGCCTATTACAATTCTGTTCAATCATTATGATAAAAAGAAATAGTACAACCTTGTGTATCTCATCAGACCCTTTCATAGCAACATTTTTGAAAAATAGTGGTATCAAAATTTTTTAAGGAATTACTACCCCACCACCCCTTACACACACAACACCAGTCTCCTCCAATACAGGGTCATGGCCAGCCATCAATAGTACTAAACATTTCCCAATAACAAAACACATCAATGGACAACCCACAGTCATGTTTTCAACTCTATTCATTCACCCATCTAGATATCCATGCCAAAAGAGAGGTAGGTCTGGGGAGACAAGCTTCCCGAGGGCAATGATATTTTTAATGAATTTTTTGTTTTTTAAAAGCAAGGGTATTTTATCTTCCAAGCATGCTAATCGCAGAACTAGAATCTAACCTACTTATTCTGGTTTGCTCTAAATAAATCCTGATCGTGTATAGAGGAAGCCAGGAAAAGGTGATAAGTTCCATTTAAGTCTTCTCTTTGATTTTTCTCCATCCTCCCCTTAAAAGATGAGTTCAATCCCTTTTATTTGTGCTTCCATAATATGCTGTCTTTAATCTCAGCACTAATCTGAGTAATGTGACCTATTTGAATATCTCCATCAGGAGGAGACTATCTTGCAAGTAGGAATTATAGTTGGTTTGTTTTCTTCAGAAAGCTTTTTTACTGAAGTGTAACATATATACAGAAAAGTATCCAAACCCTAAGTAGAGAACCTGAATTTTCAGAAATGAACACACTTGTGTCAACAGCACCCAAATGGAGCATCTAAAAACTACGTTGCAATCATCTTTGAAGCTCTCGAAATTGATAGACCCCAGGAATCTACAAGACCCATTTTAAATATCCTTGCTTCTAACAGACCAGTAAAACTGAAATAGACTTCTCTAGGCCATGAGGAGGCCAGAGCAAAGACAATGTTCCAATCCTATGACATTATCACTCTGACTGATGCATCAGAAGCTCTCTTCCACAGCATGGAAGACCATTTAAGGTAGCAGCGCTCTGCTCAGCAAGCGTGTGCAGATCCTTTAGAATTAACTGAACGTTTCCATCAGAATAACTTCATCACAAACCCAGCTGGGGGAAAAGAAAGTTATTACACATAATTCTGATCCCAGAGCCCCTTAAGTATAGGACAGCAGGTAGGAGAGTGCCAAGAATATCCCAAATGAACTGGGGAAAAAAGCCCATTGTTTTTGATATTTTGGTATCTTTTATAAGACAGGTAAAAGGAGATCCCATTATATAATTCGCAGACTTGTCAAGCTATCATCTCCCCTGCAGGAGGAATTTCTGGCTTTGCTTTTTGCTCTAAAACCCATTTCCAACATTCATTGTGCAAATGAGGCACTGCCCTCACATTACAATTGGAAATGTGATTGCACGTAATAAAGAACAGCCAAGACTCATTTAGGAAGGGTGATCTGGGGCCAAGAGGACAGAGGCAAACAACCTCTATCAATCTTTGAATTATTTTTTTCAATAAGAGGTTGGATGAAGCATCTCTATTTTCCCACTCATATCTCAGAACAGCCCACAAGTGAGTAAGAGCTGGGGAAACCAGCTGGAGCAGGAAGATACACCATAGGCATTTTCTTTGGAAGTTACCCCTATCCAGGACACCATGTGTGCACAAGGCATCTCTGTCACCGTGGCCAAAGCTGTTTAGATACAAGAGTACAAAGTATTCTTTCATTCATTCATTCAACAAATATTAACAGAGCATCTTCCAAGTGTTTCAAGGTAGTCTTCCAGATGCGGAGATAGAATTCACAGTGCTTACATTCTTTTGGAGAAAAAACGCCAATAATAAAGTCACAAGTAAACATGGTATGATGTCTAAGAATGTTAAGTGCTCAGGGAAGGTTGAAAGTGAGTGACTTTTTGGATTAGGTAGTTTAGGAAGGCCTTTCTGAATAGGTCACAGTTGAGCAGACACCAGAATTAAGGGAAAAAGTGAATCAAGAAGTCTATGAGTGGGGCCTGGGTGGCTCAGTGGGTTAAGGGGCCAACTCTTGGTTTTGGCTGAGGTCATGCATGATCTCAGGTCACGATCTCAGGGTCGTGAGATCCAGCCCTGCCTTGACTCGGCGCTGGGTGTGGAGTTTGCTTGAGATTCTTTCCCCCTTCCTTCTCCCTGCCCCTCTGCTCCTCACTGCACCTCACCGTGCACTCTCTTTCTCAAATAAATAAATACATAAAAAAAAAAAAAGTCTATGAATAAAGCCATCCAGGTTGAGGGTACATCAAGTACAAAGGCCCTGAGGCAGGAACGATCTTAATGTGTTTAAGGCACAGCTGGAGGTCACCGTGTCTGAAGCCAAGTAAGTAAAGGGATGAGAATTTTTAGGACATTATAATCAAGGGAGGGACTTTGGATTTTCTGTCAGAGTGACAGAAGTCATTAGAAGGTTCTGGGCAGAGTGATAAGGTCTGGCTTATGTTTTTAAGTTACAGTTCTGGTTGCTCTGTGGAGAACAGACTGTAGGGGGTAAGTGCAGTGGTCAGGACAAGAGCCAATGATGATTAGGGGAAGGGTGACAGTGATGAACAAAATGAGAAGCAGTCAGATGGGGGATATGTTTTAAACATAAATCAAGAGCATTTGCTGATGGATTCCATTAGCAATCTAATCTAAATTAAGAGAGAGAAGTTATAAAGACTCTAAATCTTGGATATGAATAACTTAGAATCCCTGTGTACTAGAGATAGGATTGTAAAATTGTGCAACAACTACAGAAAACAGTATGGAGTTCTTCAGAAAGTTAATAATAGAACGATCATGTGATCCAAACAATTATTTAGCCCTAAAAATAAGGAATTACTGCCACATGCAACAACATGAATCAACTTTGAGGATATTATGTTAAGGGAAATAAATCAGTCACAAAAAGACAGATACTGTATCATTCCACTTATATGCGATATCTGAATTGGTCAAATTCATAGAAACAGCAGAATGCTGGTTACCAGAGGCTGAGGGGAGGGGAGGGGGGAAAGGGAGTTGTTAATAGGTATAGAGTTTCAGACTTGCAAAATGAAGAAGTTCTGGAAGATCTGTTTTATAACAATGTGAATATACTTAACATTACTGACTTGTACACTAAAAGAAGGTTAGGATGGTAAATTTTATGTTAAGTGTTTTTACCACAATAAAAAATGAAACTCACATTTAAGGCACATTTAAGTACTATGTTTAAGATATTCATAAATGAAAATACATAGCATCTAGACTTTCATGATCAATTTTACTTCATCTATATATTAAGTTTGCAAATCTGCTTTCTTTTATAATGTAGGTACTACATTAGAACTGTAGTATATGTATATAATTTTATTTTATTTTTTATTTTTTTAAAGATTTTATTTGTCACAGAGAATGAGGAGCACAAGCAGGGGAAGCAGCAGGCAAAGGGCGAAGCAGGCTCCCTGCTGAGCAAGGAGCCCGATGCAGGACTCGATCCCAGGACCCTGGGTTTATGACCTGAGCTGAAGGCAGACATTTAACCAACTGAGCCACCCAGGTGTCCCTGTATATAATTTTAAAATAAATATATAAGCAAACACTTAAAAAGATTCTAAAGCTTGAACAAATAGTAAAATAGAACTGCCATTGACTGTAAAAAAGACTGGGAAGTGAGGGCTTATAAAGGGGAAAACAAGTGGTCCATATGGGGTAAAAGCTCGAGATTCCTAGGAGATATACTAAGTGGAGATGTGGAATAAGATAGAGTGTATGTGAGTCTGGAGTTCAAGGGACAAGTCCAAGCTGGAGACAGAAACTTATGAGTCATCAGCATCATAACAGCATTTAAAGTCATGGCACTGGAGCGGATCAGCAAGTAAAGGAGTAAAGAAAGAAATGAAGTCTGAGAACTCAACCCTGGGAGACTCAAAGAGTAGACCTGAAAAAAGCCAATCCATGAGCTAGGGTTTGGGCACATGAATTTGAGACTGGCAGTATTCAGACAGGGAGATACGGTGGATGCTTGAAGTGAAAGGTCACACAGAGTTGGGAATGAGGAGGCCATGTAGGGTCCTGGGCAAAAAAACAGAAATGGGAGCAGCATTAAGAGAAGCCACATGGACTCCCACAGACAAAAGAGAACAGCCTCCTAGGCTAACATCTAGCAGTCCCATTGAGACCTGCCTATTCTTGGTTACCTTCTTTTACCTGTGAGCTTGCCTGTTAGGTTCACAGTAACCCTCCAGCTGACTCAAGTGGGTTCTCTTCTTTACCACCAAACAATACTGATGAAGTCCCAAAGAGAGGAGAAAATATACACGGTAGATAAGAACTGAAATCAAATGGTCTCAATAAAAATTCTAAATCCTACGTGGTGGATTGCAACATTTGGCCCCAGTTCTTCACTCCTCCTTGCGTCCATGCCCTTTGCCATGTAATGTGCGGTGCCAATCTACCCTGGGTGGGGTGGCCTGCTCTGCCTCCTGACTGTGGGCTCAGCCCAGAGCGACATGCTTTGGTCAGCAGACACAATGCAAGCACCAGGAGCTCGGGCACTGAGGCTGGCTCTCCAGAGCCTGCCTTGACTGCTGGACAAGGAGGGACAAGTGGAGCAGAGCCAAGTCACCCAGTCACCTCACCCCCAGTCACCTCACCCCATTCAACAGCGAGCCAACCCCCAGACACATGGGTATACTCACCCATGATCAGCAGAACCTCGGTGACCCCAGACACATGAGCAATAAACTCTCATTATTCTGTGCCCCTGATGTTTTTTAATTGCTATGTAACAAAGGTAATTGATACATTATATATAAAAACATGGATCGGATTTCATCCATTTATTTCCTATTCGATTATCACCACTGATAAGTGAGGAAAACCTGGCCCCCAAAAATGGCCCAACATAAACAAAAAGTAATTGATAGAGCAAAAAAGGGAGCTTCAAAAATATCTAAATGATACAGGGTCTAGCTGACTTATCCCCAACTACTAAAGGATTAACTGCAATTTTAAGGTTTATTGTAAAATAAAGAAGCAAACTGTTTTCCATATTGTTTTCTTTGCTTGTTTGGCTATCAGGTATTCAGATTCTTCTATTCATGATTTGTTATACAGGTGGAAAAAAAAAGTCAAAAAGCAGTCTCTTTGTTTTAAGAACCAGTCTTTTATTCTTTCAGCATAAAAACCTCATTCATCTTCAGTGAGTGGTTATACAGTCCAAAAGCATTACTTAGAGAATCATTTTACATGAACTCAAGTTAGCATAGCACTCATAAATGCTATTCATAGATTATAAAAAATTGTGAATTTGGAGCTGGGTATTTTGTGATAGTACAAAAGTTCTCAATGAACTGAAATTAATATTCCAATAGTCTATACTTTTTTATGTTTAGCAATCAATATCTCAATATATTATCTTCTTTGGAAATAATCTAGGTTTTCCATGAACATCCAATATCTAGTGTAACTTAGCATAAACTGATCTCATTTATATTTAAATTACTTGCTTTTAACAATTATACTTGGATGAGACATTAAATAGCTAGCCATCATCTTATTTCTCTCACTAGTAAATTTTGTAATAAAGAGACATGAGCTTTTATGATTAGTAAACCCAGGTAGACAAAGGTATTTATCTGTACTATATTTAATGCTGATAACTCTGAAGACATGCCTGTTTTTATTAAACCAGCAAACTAAAAACCAGTGTTTATTTATCAAAGATTATCTCAGATCATGTGGACTTGAAAAACCTTTGAGTTAGTTTTTGTTACATTTCTGAGAATTTTTGGAATAGTTAAATTCTGTAAGTGCTTACTTTTCCTTAAGCCAATTAGAGTTCTTTTATAAATTAATTTTGGCAATACCACCTGGAAGTAGAAAATATGACATACCTATAACATGCATACATAGACACACATAACATATAAACAGAAAAATTCATGCCATCAGTCAAGAACAAACCACAAAGAGTAGCTGAATCCAAATTGTATTTTTAGCAGATGTACTAAGTTAAGGTTACCTGCTCAGATGGCCAAAGTCTTTTACTAAGTATTTTTATTTGCACCCTGTGAGGATCCTTTTAGAGTTTTTTTTTTTTTTTAATTGAAGTATAGTTGGCACACAATGTTACATTTAGTTTCAGGTGCACAACATAGTGATTCTCCAAGACTATACATCGTATTATGCTCACTGCAAGTGTAGCTACCATCTGTCACCATACAATGCTATTACAATACCATTGACTATATTCCTTATGCTGTACCTTTCATTCCCATGACTTATTCATTCCATAACTGGAAGCCTGTATCTCCCACTCCCCTCCTCCCATTTTGCCCAACCCCCACCCTCTCCCTTCTGGCAACCATCAGTTTGTTTTCTATATTTATGTGTCTTTCTGCATTTTGTTTGTTAATATGTTCTGTTTTTTAGATGCCACATATAAATGAAATCATATTGTATTTGTCTTTCTCTGTCAATAGTCTATATTTTTAATTTGATAATACCATGAGGCTTAGGAGTTTAAGAATTGTTAAAGAAGCCTAACTAACAACTTATTTGCCTCTGACCAAGCCTGAAATGTCATTTTCTCTCGGCAACAGTACTTGTATTGTACATTGAAATAGTAAGCCTCAAAGCTAGAGTGTGAAAATATGCAATGCTCCAAATTGAAGGGTAGCTCAATTGTAGAGTTGGGAGAAGAGAGGAAATGAATAGCAATATAACCTTCAGCTGTTATACTTGGGACTCCCGAAGTCAAGAATATCAGTAAATACCAGTCCTTGGTGAGCCAACAGTTTAAAAATATTAAATTCCCACAGGAAGTCCTTTCCTTGAACCTGAATGTAATTGCCTTCAGATCTTTAATAGCAATTCAAAAAAAACTTAATTAAATATGCGTGAATGCATTCAACAGCTGGTTTTCAGAAACCACAGTTATTCTAGAGTTCAACAGGAACAAAGTTTAAGGTTAAAAAATGGTTTCCAAAACTATGCAACTCCCACGACAAGCTCAAAGAACTCTTCCTTAAATATCAAAATATTCATGCACCCTTTTAAAGACATCTATAAAACAGCTGCGTTACCTATGCTGGTAAACACTTGGAATCATTGGTTCCCCGTTTTTGGATCATGGGTTCTGGGATCTCTCATAATACACAAAAAGAAAGTAAAGCATTTTTTAAGGCACCAGAGATCTGAGCTTAAAATCCTCTATCTTGTGGTTCTCACACACTAAGTTTTTTTCTTTGACAATCAATATTCATTTTTCCATAAAAAGGGTGGTCACAACTTCATTTATAGAAACCTAAAATATCATTTGCTAAAAATTTGTAAAAGTATTGCTATAATGTTATCATGCTGTTAGAAATGGATTTTATATGCATGCATAATATATATATATACTGTTATAATGCTAGAAATTAAATGTCTTAAAAATCAAATTTTAAGTTTTATATGAAAGAACGGATGGAAGCAAATATCTTCCACACTATCCCCAGAATTAACTTTTGTTGTTAAAAGAAAGCCAAATTTAATGCTAAGCCACTTTCTGGTTTAAAAACTTTCATGGAATCTCTGGATTCTACCACATGCCCTGAAGAAAGCATAGAAACTTGTCCCCTATACTTGCCCTCAGGAGCATTTCCAGCCTCATCTGGAATCACTCCTGCCCTCCATGTCAGCCACACAACTCCGCGCATCCTTAACTCAAGCTCTGGCCTTTCCTCCGTGATTTTGCAAGCTCTGCTCCCTTTGCTGAAATGCCTTTTTCCCTGCCTGGTCAGTATCTATCCATGTTGCAAGACCTACCTCAACTTGAAGCCATCCATTCCCACGACACACTCAGGACATGCTCCCTCCTAAGCACACACACTCTCTATATCCCACTGGCTACACTTGACATTGTCTTCAGTTCATCACACCACTAGCTAGCCCCCAACAGGTGAGATCACCTCCAGGGCACGGATATTGTCTTCACCCAGCTTGCTATCCCCTAGTGCCTGGCATGTAATAGGTGTTTAGGAAAGTTCTATGGAATGAGAGGGAAGGGAAGGGAAGGGAAATTAAAATAGAAACAGATGAAAGCATGCATGTGTCCTGAAGGACAGTGAGGATCTTAGCAGGAGAGTATGACTTATTTTTACTATGTCTCAGTTCACATCCTGTTTTTTGTCTTCTGTATTTCTCTAAAATATCACTAGTCCCAGGAAGTTTTACTAAAAAACTCTACAGTAACAACCATCACCTTCATGGCCCAACTACATAATAAGAATACTTTTTTTGTTTGTTTTTTTTAACCTCCTCTCCTCAGTTCCTGCATTTCAGGCTCCCCAACCAACACTGGCATAGACTCCCAGGGACAACATATCTGCTAAATCCAATGCGCGGTTCTCTTGCCTCAACATAATTGATTCACGGGGAGTATTAAAGGTGTTGAATATTCCATCACTGAACCTCTTGCCCCACTTGGCGTCCTTTCCTACATATTCTGCTATTCTCCCTCACTGCCTCTGTCCCTGTTTTCTCTCTTCCCTTTATTTGTCCCCTAAATGCTGGTGTTCCTTGAATGACTAGTTTTTATTCTTTTGCCCTTCTTTTCTCTAAGCCCACAGTTGTCACCTGCTATCTACCTGCTACTGTCTTCTTAACATGAATCTAACTTTAGCCACGTCTCACTCCTGGACCCCTTTTTTCTAAATGCCTATTAGATACTGAACACATCCTATGCTGAACTCAGCACCACTTCACCTTCTCCTCCCACACTCCCTACCATGGTTAACTGCACTGCCATTCCTGCAAGCCTCCATGGCAGAAACTTGGGGAATGTTCCCAGAGCCTCGCTCTCCATCAGCACCCATGTCCCATGAGATACAAAGGGCTGTTAAAGTACTTCTTAGATTTCTCTCCTGACCACCCTCACAGCCCAAGCTCCTTGCCATCTCTCACCCATACTGTAGAACACCTGGTCTTTAGCTTTCTGAAGAACTCCCTCTTCACATCACACATCTTATCCACAGTGCTAGCAGAGCTGTCCTCCTAAAATTCAAGTGTACCAGACTCACTCCTTTGCTAGAGCCCTTCAATGGCACTCCCGCCTGAAGGTCAAGCCCCAGTTGCTTCACTGCCCACAAGACTCCCTATGACCCTGGTCTTTGTTCATCTAGCTTCACCTTCCCTACAGCAAGACCCTCCTCTGACCATGGTGAAGCTCTTGCACAGTCTTCCTAATGCTGTTTGTTTGTTTTTTTAAAGATTTTATTTATTTGAGAGAGAGAGAGAGAGAGCATAAGCGGGGAGTGGGGCGCAGAGGGATAAGCAGACTCCCTGCTGAGTACGGAGCCTGACACAGGGCTCGATCCCAGGAGATGATGACCTGAGCCCAAGTCAGATGCTCAACCAACTGAGCCACCCAGGTGCCCCTATTCCGGGGGGGGGGAGGGGGGCTGTTAAATTAAAGATTTATTTATTTTATGGAGAGAGAGAGAGAGAGCATGGGGGTGGGGGGGAGGGGCAGAAGGGGAGGGAAAGGAAGAATCTCAAACAGGTTCAATCCCGACCTGGGGCTTAATCCTGATGTGGGGCTTGATCCCACAACTCTGAGATCACAAACTGAGCCAAAATCAAGCACCAGACACTTAACTGACTGAGCCACCCAGGCACCCCATTCCCAATGCTGTTTGTATCTCCATTCTTTCACATGTGAGTTTACTTCTCCCTGGAATTCTTCTTCCTATCCTGTGTGCCTAGAAAATGCCTCTTCATCCTTTAAAAAACAGCTGAAGGGTCACCTCCTCTGAGAAGCCCTCCATGACTAACCCCTGCCCCCAAACCTATTCTGTATGGTTGACTATTATCTTCCTTTGTCCTATCTCTAATTTTGGTTTGTACTTGGGGTCTAGCACCTTCTATACTATATTGTAATCCCTTGCTGGCAAGTCCCCTGTCCCATTACACTTTAAGTCCCATGAAAAAAGAATGTATCTTCTTATGCTTTATTGTTTCACCTCTGACTGGAAGCATTATAAGAATTCAACAAGGAATTGATCTATCAGCAATTAGGTCTTTTCTCCTTCTTCCTAGTGCTGTAAGAATGAATAAGAAAGAGGAAGAACTAAACAATAATAGCAATTGTCCAATGTTACATAGGTAAGAATTGAAAGGGATAAAGAGGAAAATTCACTTCCTTTTCAATTAACACTAACTGAACACATTATAGGCCACACCCTAAGAACTTAACATATATTAACCCATTTAATTCTGAAAACATTGTAATCCAATGGGTATTACTAATATCCCCATTTCACTGATGAGGAAATTGAGGCAGAGAGAGACTAAATAACTTCCCCAAGGTCATGTAGGTTCTAAGTGGCAAAGCCAGAATTCACACTCAGGAAGTCTTATTAACCTACACTGTGGTACCACTCAAGATACACATCTAGGAGAAAGACGGCTGAAGGTAGGAGTGCCTAAACGAGGAATGCAGGAAGCACAGACAAGGAAGGGAATTCTCTTGAGCAGAAATGAAGACAAAGAAAACTGGTCTTGACTGCACTTGGTGCCAGGAGACTATCTAGTAGGAGCCAAGACCCAGGACAGGTTGGTTACTGTCCAGAGTCATACGGGTTAGACAGGTGGAGCAACACAGAGAAGGCAAATGGGGAGGCATCTCTGCTGCGTTCAGGAACAACCTGGGAAACACCTCCATGTTTGCACTGTGGGAGTGTGTGTGTGTGTGTGTGTGTGTGTGTGTGCACGCATCTGTCTCTTGGGCCAAACACTGCTGGTTACTTTCCTCCGCTCCCAACTCTCACCTGGCTCTGAACTCGGCTCACCTGGCCTCACTCTTGGCTGAACTGTGTCCCCTACTTCTTCCCGTGCCTATTCACAGCTGAGGTTAGAGGAGCTAAATTCAACAGAGGGTTGCTCACAGGTGAGACTGGAGGCAAAGGTCAATATATTCTGGGAAAACAACTCCTGTGTAAGAAAATATTGCTGACATATATTGTTCTTTTGAAAAGCAATTGTTAAACTCATGAGTTGAGAGCACTGTTTAAAATATCTACCCAAGAGGAGAAGGCAAGAATACAGTCTTTTAGAAATCTAAGATTCAATCTCCAACTTGGTTCCCAATTTGGCTCACACATTCTTACAAGTCATGATTTTTTACATTTATTTGTCCTGTGAATTTATCTTCTCCCCCATCCCCGACACAGTTTTATGTAGTTCATTTGAGGATACATTACAGCACACTGTTTAGGAATTTGGCTATCAGGAAGAGCAATGGACAAGACTGAGCCAACACCATGCCACTCAGACTCATTAAGAGTGAGACATCTGAATGTCCTGGCAAAACCTCAGGCCAAAAAGGTAACAAATGAAAAAGACAAGCAAACAATTGC
The DNA here is from genome assembly GCF_004348235.1 of Phoca vitulina. Lineage (NCBI taxonomy): Eukaryota > Metazoa > Chordata > Mammalia > Carnivora > Phocidae > Phoca > Phoca vitulina. The sequence goes on along the minus strand of NW_022589716.1, from coordinate 35,005,624 downwards.
AGCCTAATGTCCTGAAACATCAATATTTCTTCTGGCGTTTATATACTCAGCCCAACATGAGAATCACTTTTCAAACTATAGTGACATTCATCTCCGAATTTCTGGGGTTGCATTCAATTTAATTCCCTAGAAGTTAAGATTTAAAACCTGTCTCAGTATCAATCACATTTCTATTTAGCTGGGAGTCAACTGTTCAATAGTTTGCAGAATCCAATCTAGGGTAAAAGAGAACTGGTCACCATTCAGATCGTCCCCTCGGGGAGGTAATCCATACAGCCTGCTCCCTGCAAGGATGTGGGCGAGCTCTCCTGCATGATAAGGGGGAGCTTTTGAACCCAAACAGGAAAGAAAAAACTGTTTATTCCTTGGCACCACGAGACAAAATTTAATTTTACTTCGTGTCCAAGAGCTTTTCATCTTCAAAGTGCTTCACAAATATTAACTAATTAATCATCACAGTACTACCCAGCAATGACACAAGATCTTACAGGGATAAAGACCAAGCGAGTTACTGAATGCCAGGGAGTACAGTTCAGAAGATAAGAAACTACCCCCACAATAAGAAACTCCTTTGCTGGAGGGGTAGGAGTGTGGTTACAGCAGGCTCCCAGGATTCCACCAAGTCCAGCAGTTTAAAATCCATGCGAAGAATAGCGTCAAAACCAGAGCTGATGTGGTCACAAGGCCAAAGGTTCCTTACAGAAGGAAGCCTCAGTTCCCTCAACTGCAAGGGTGGCTGATTCCAGAACTGTCCCCAGAGGGTGCTTGTGAGGATTCAACAGGGTAACACCTGTCAAGATCTTAACACAGAGAAGCCTAGTGCCCAGTAAGTGCTCCATAAACACTCATTGTTATAAAATGGAAAGGGGGCCATGACTTCCAGGTACCTAAGCTGAAAAATGGGTTAAGAGCTTCAGGAAATTTTCAGGCAATGTCCATTTTTCTATTTGTGAGAGACAATGAATTTGGCCAAATTATATACACCTCTGTAATGGACTGAACTGTGTCCCCTCACCAAATTCAAATGTTGAAGTTCTCATGCCCAGTACCTGTGAATGTGACCTTAATTGAAAAGCGGGTCATTGCAGTTGTAATTAGTTAAGATGAGGTCGCACTGGAATAGGGTGAGCCCTAATCCAATAAGACTGGTGCCTTTTAAAAAGGGGCTATCTGGATGGACACACACACACACACACACACACAAACACTCTTAGAATTCCATGTGAGGATGAAGGCAGAGATCAGGGCAGGGCAGTAGAAGCCACGGAGGGCCAAAGATGGCCAGCAAATCACCAAAAGCCAGGAGAGAGATGCTGGGGACAGATTTCTTGCTTGCAGCTGTCAAGAAGGCTGCCAACACCTTAATTTAGGTGAGACAATAAATTTCTATTGTTTCAGCCACCCAATTTGTGGTGCTTTGTTATGGCAGCCCTAGCAAACTAACACAACCTCTAAATAAAGTCAATTTTGTTTAATAAACAACCACGAACCTACCAAATCCCAAACACAAGTCTATTGGTCTGTTGATTCACAGATACCCCAAACACCCTGAAGGAAGGAATCCAGTAGTCTCCTCTCCTTGCCAAATTAAGAGTAAGCACCATAGGAAAGGGGGCGCTGGAAATCCAAACAACCAGCAGGACTTGGGACACCTGCTCCTACCACCAGTCAGGAAAGCAGACTTTTGTCATCTCAATTTTACATGGCTTATCAAAATCTGATTTACATAATACTTCTCGGTATCCATATAGAGAGGCCAAATTACACCTTACATGGTCTTGACCATTCTATATAGTGAGGACGGGTTAGGACACACTGATGGGCGCCCCGGCACCCGCATGCTCCCTCTTCATCCAACACTCCATGCACCTGTATCACAGTTTTTACCCTTGTCTTCCAGGTGCCTAGCACACCAACCCCCACAGGCTCACATGGCAGCTCCTTAGAGCCTTTTATTTTCAACCCATAAGTTAACCTTCTCTAGAAGATTCCCTCAGCACCTCCTTCAGTGCTGGCCACACCATTGCGCCCCAGTCACACTGCAGGTCATCATCTGATTTTATACTCTTGAGAGCATTTATCCCTCTCTGATGCACCTTGTTTACTATTGTTTACTTCCCTGGTGTCTGTCTTACCCTATTAGGATGTCATTTCTATGAGGGCAGACACTTCATTTGCCTCAGTCAGTATGGTAATTTCAATGCTTAGCATGATACATAGTGCACTGCAGGTACGTAATTTTTTGTGAATGAATGAATAAATGAGTACTACCTTCAAAGGTGAATTATTTTCAGCTAGGTACAAAGTCCTGCAGTTTATTCAAAGGGAGAACCACGAGCTGGTCCAAGTATAAGATTCTGGAAAGTCTCAACATACAGAGTTGGCAAATCTAAAACCTAAGATATTGGTAATGCATATTTAAATGATCCCTGCTATTAACAATTTGCTCAGTGTAATATAAACATGTCAGATATCTTTTCAGCTTAAACAATTAGTCCAACTGCTTCACGCACTCAGTATTTTCTTCATACGTTATCAGTCAAAAAAAAATCTGTGGTTGTTTACAAGTTTTTTGTTTTTTAAAGATTTTACTTTATTTATTTGAGAGAGAGAGAGAGCAAGAGAGACTTGGGATGGCAGAGGGACAAGCAGACTCTTGTCTGAGCATGGAGCCCAAGGTGGGGCTTGATCACAGGACCCTGAGGGTCACGGCCTGAGTCAAAACCAAGAGTCAGATGGGTAACCAAATGAGCCACCCAGGTGCCCCTACAAGACAAGCATTTAATAAAATTAAAGGCTATTACAACCTCAAATGCGAAGCTACTTGTTACAACTTAACGTTTCAACCTAACAATTTTCCTTATAAAAGATAGAAATTAATAATTTTTTTAGAATATGAAGATATTTTGATAAGAGGTATCTAAATTCCAATCTTTTAACATGTTTGGAAAGTTAAGCATTAAAAACAAAGCTAAATAAATGTCAGTGACCTAGGAGATACTCAATTCAACTTGTCTAAAAGAATTCCCTTAAGAAAAATAGCTACCCTGGGGCACCTGGGTGGCTCAGTTGTTAAGCGTCTGCCTTCGGCTCAGGTCATGATACCAGGACCCTGGGATCGAACCCCGCATCGGGCTCCCTGCTCCGCAAGAAGCCTGCTTCTCCCTCTCCCACTCCCCCTGCTTGTGTTCCCTCTCTCGCTGTGTCTCTCTGTCAAATAAATAAATAAAATCTTTAAAAAAAGAAAAAAGAAAAATAGCCACCCTAAGAGTCATGAGCTCTGAATCCTGAATGTGACCTTTATAGGAAAACAGTTTTCTGTTTATATTTTAAAATAGTTATTGGCGGTATATTACTCATGTTCTTTTATCCCACATTAAAAAACAAAAACAAAAACAAACACCTTTAAGTCATTCAGGGTACACCATGAATATAACAAGCCAATGCTGGGGGGCGGTGGGCGGGGGGGGAGGGTGGAAGGGGGGAGTGAAGACATCCCTAGGCAAATGTAATACTGTCCCAAAATCCATTCCAGATTCAAAAATCAGATATAAAATTAACTAATATACATTCTTTCTTGTCTTCTCCTTTTTTCCCCCCTTTAGGTCAGTTTATCAAAATGGACCCAAAAAACATCAGTAAGTTTAAACCCAGAAACATTCTTTAATGAGTTTTGGTTTAGTACACATATTCTAAACAATTATGTATTAGCAAATTCAAAAGGTTGAAAAAACAAACTAACTAAATAGGATTTCTGGAGCCATCATTAACCACTCAGTCACATTATCGTTATGGTCACCAGAATTGGCCATATGTTATTCAGAGAATAAAGTCAGACAATGGAAAATTCTACCTCATCCTTCTCAATGAGGGCAGTTGTTGCCCTTGTTAAGATAGAATTTCACTCACATTATTACCAATTACAGGAAGAATTTACTAGGCTGATCACATCACCTTCTTTCATCTGAAACTACATTCCAAACTACCTGAGGCTAACACCAATTACACAATAGTAATCAGCAAATCACAATCAACCCCGTCAGCTGCTGAAAATGTATCAGGAGGAATTAAATACAGGATTCTCAACCTCATTCTTTGTACATCTCCAGCAAAATCAATACAGGATCTAAAGTCACATCAGGGGGCACCTGGGTGGCTCAGTTGGTTAAGCATCTGCCTTCGACTCAGGTCGTGATCCCACAGTCCTGGGATTGAGCCCCGCGTCAGGATCCCTGGTCAGTGGGGAGTCTGCTTCTCCCCTCTCCCTCCCCCTGCTCTCTCTCTCTCAAATAAATAAAATCTTTAAAAAAATAAAGTCACATCAGCCTGCAAAGCATCATCTTGAAAGCATCTGAAAGTGCTATCTCCAAGGTGCTCTAGCCTCCTGCATCATAACCAATAATGTGTTAGCAAACTTTGAAAGGTTGAAAAAAATAATTTGGTCAAACCAAGTAAGAAGTTCTGCCATTGTTAACTGCAAGGTCATATTATCATAATCTATTGTCACCTGTACTTCCCTTCCTGAGACCTCGAGGACAGATTACATGGCAGAGGGTCAGTTACTGCATCTACTACCCACACACTCAAGTTAATCTGTTCCTCCAGAATTTTTAAGATTTATCAATACGGTAACATGACTAACATTTTTTTCTTTCTCGAGAGCAAAGCCCAAAGCCAGTTCTCTCTCCCTCTACTGAAAGCTTAACATGATAGTTGCCTTTCACACTTCCTGATTATTCATAGGATTTGAAGAAAAACAAATTGAAAAGGAATGGTCAGAAAGTTGACATGAACACTAAACATCAAGAAATCTTTCAAACAAAATATTATAGGACCTAACAGATAATCTTATTACATTAAGAGATTCCCTTCAGTGATGAAATATAAGAAAAACAATCTACAACTTGCTTCCTCCACTTTTTCTTATTTGTTCATCATCTGTCCATCATCTATCCATCCACATATAAACCAAGCATGGTGTCTCCAGGTGGCAGGTTTTTTTTAATGTATGTGCCAAGTGCTGTTCCAAGGTCTTTAAAAATAGGAAGTTATTTAATTCTCATAATGACCTATGAGATAGGACTGCTATCCCCATTTTACAGAAGAAGAAACAGAGACACATAATGATTAAGTAACTCACCCAACACCGCAGAGCTATCAAGTATCAGAGCCAGGATTAAAACCAGGTAGTCTGACTCTACAGTTCATAGTATGAACCAGAACACGACACTGCCTATTAGGAGAGATGGCTAATATGTCAAAACTAGGAAGCCCTATGTGGTTTAGAAATGAAGACTCAGGGTCCAGCATCAAAAAAGACCTTGCTCGGAACACCTGAGTGGCTCAGTCAGTTGGGCATCTTCCTTCATCTTGGGTCACGATCCCAGGGTCCTGGAATCAAGTCCTGCGTCCGGCTTCTTGCTCAGCAGGGAGTCTGCTTCTCCCTCTGCCTGCCGCTCCCCCTGCTTGTGCTCGCACTCTCTCTCATTCTCTTTCTTTGACAAATAAAAAATATAATCTTTTTTAAAAATCTTAAAAAAAAAAAAAGACCTTGCTCATAGACAGGCTGAGTCCCTTACTAGTTCAGTGACCCTACACAAAATTACTTAATCTCCTCGGGACTCAGATTCCTTGTCTATACACTGAGGATTCTCTCATAGGGTAGGGCTCAGATTAAATAAAATACATTTAAAGCACTTAGTGGCGGGAACCTAATAAAGAATCCATTAGCTATTACCTTAAAAAATAATTATAATTCCATATGGCAAAAATGTCTCAGCAGGGATGTTCAAAAATCTTTGAGGACGGGGCACCTTGGTGGCTCAGTCAGGTGAGTGTCCAACTCTTGATTTCAGCTCAGGTCATGATCTCAGGGTTGTGGGATCAAACCCTGCATTGGGCTCACACTGGGCGTGAAGGCTGCTTAAGATTCTCCCTCTCCCTCTGCCCCTCACCCACCTTCCTCTCCTTTCTAAAAAAGAAAAAATAAAAATTTTTAAAAATTCTTGAGAACAATTATTTTTATACACCTTTATATGCAAAGAATCCTTCCCAAAATAGCTGATAAATAAATGCTGCTGCATTAGAGATGTTTGAACTGAGGCATTAAAAGGGAATTATTTGGGCACCTGGGTGGCTCAGTCAGTTAAGCATCTGCCTTCAGCTCAGGTCATGATCTCAAGGTCCTGGGATAGAGCTTCTCTCTCTCCCTCTGCAGCTCCCCTTGCTTGTGCTCTCTCTCTCATATAATAAATAAAAATCTTAAAAATAAATAAAATGGAATTGTTATTACATTATGCTTAAGGAGAGCATAAGACTTTTAAAAAAAGCCACCCATACTTTAACCCTTTAAAGCTTTTAATCAAATTACTACAAGCACATATTTTTAACATCAAATATTGCTCAGTAAGTCAATGGCATGATAAAAAGGAAAAGGGAACTATTCTAGATGAAAGGACTTAAAAGAGATTCAAGACACATGATGCTCATATACAAGAGGGGGCCTGTTTTGAAATCTAATTTGAATGTATCAACTTTTTTTTTTTTTCAGATAACCAGAGAAAAGTCAACATGGTAAGGATAGGAATTGTTGGTTTTAAGAGGTGTGATAATGGTATTGTGGTTATCTAAGAAGATGTCTTTTTATTGGGAGATTCCGTGTTTAAATTATTATGACCATGTAATTATTGTCCAAAGCCTATGAAATCATGTAATATGAATACATTTCCTTTTTAGTTCAGTTTGAGTCTTTCCAGGAGTTTCTAACTGCTTTTTTTTTCTTCTTGCACTGTTTGTCTTTAGAATATCTTCAGCTTTCTTCAAATTTTTCATCATATCAGGAATTCTTTATTTCCAATTACGATTTTTTTCCTCCTAGGTTTTACTAATAATCTGTCAGTTGACAGAAGAAATTCTCACTCATATTATCTATTCTAAAGCATACTGTCCCAGTTTTTAAAGTGAATTGTGAGGTGGACTAGTTTGCAGACTGTCCAAACATTTTTATAAACTTATTCAGTAGACAGACAATGTTCTTATAGGAAAGGGGGGGTGGTGGGGAGCAGTTTATGTGGTTGTCATAAAGCTTACTTTAAAACTCAATGGATTCATGTCATGAACATCAGTGAATTTACAATGAATGCTGAAATAATTGATCATAGAAGGGAGATATGCATCCACATGAAACCACTGATTCATGTTTACATTTAGAATAAGCAGAAACACCACTACCCTTACCTGGCCTTCAAAGTCATTTCCCTACACCTTAACTTTGATAAAGGGGAAAAAATACAGAATCTGTACAAAGAATCCGGAAGAAAAATCTCAAAATAAATCACTGTGTAAGCTTAATTCCAAATGCCAAAAGATATAACTTTTAAGTTAGAAAGCCACAGATGACTATTTAGAAGTCGAAAGTTTTAGCCAAAATATTTCATCAAATGGAGACCCAACTGAACATAATCAAAAGGAAATTAAACAGTATTAAGAGTTGAGGCTCTGGAATTGAAGAAATCTGGGTTCGAGTCACCAACTGCCATTCACGAAATGGGTAAGTTCTACTGGTGGAAATGTAAACTGGTGCAGCTACTAGTTTTGGAGATTCCTCCAAAAACTAAAAATAGAACTACCATATGATCCAGCAGTTTCACTTCTGAGTATATATCCAAAAGAAACAAAATCAGTATCTTTAAAAGATATCTCCCTTGTTCACTACAACATTATTCACAAGAGCCAAGATATGGAAACAACCTAAGTGTTCATCAATAGATGAACAGAGAAAGATGATGTGGCATATACATACAATGGAATATTATTCATTCTTGAGAAATAAACACAGCAAGCCATTTGTAACAATCTGGATGGACCTTGAAGGCATTATGTTAAGTGAAGTCAGACAAAGACAAATACTGTATTGTATCCCTTTTATGTGGAATCTAAAAAAGCCAAACTCCTAGAAACAGACCAGAATGGTGGTTACCAGGGGCTGAGGGATGGAAGAAAAGGAGAAGTTGGTCCAAGAGTACAAACTTCCAGTTATAAGAGGAATGAGTTCTAGGGATCTAATGCATAGCATGGTCATTCTAGTTAACAGTATTATATACTGGGAAGTTGCTAGAAGAGTAAATCTTAAATGTTCTCATCACACACACACACACACACACACACACACACTGGGAAGTTGCTAGAAGAGTAAATCTTAAATGTTCTCATCACACACACACACACACACACACAAATAGTAATCAAGAGGTGATGGCAGCTGTTAAAACTTATAGCGGTAATCATTTTGTAATATATAAATGTATCAGATCAACACATTGTAACATCTTACACAATGTTATAGGTCAATTACATCTCAACAAAGCTAAAAAACCAAATGAATGAATGATCTGGGGCCATAAAAACCTTACCACATTTTAATTTCCTTAAAGTAAGAGATTCTACCTGGGCAAGTGAGAATCAACTGTGGGAAAGCATATGAAGCATTTAACACAATGTGAAATAAAGGCTAGTCACTGATTTTATCAACACTCAGAAGTCACCTTGCATCTGAATGCTTGGCCATTATGCCATAAAAAAAGGTTCTTTGATAATTCTATTTCTTTGATGTGCTACCCATCATGCAGAAATTTCTGCGCATGTGAACACAGAGTTATATAAAGGATACTCAATTGCTAAAAGGCAGCTCAGTGCAGGGGTTAAAAACACGGGCTCTGGAGCTGGACTATGGTATGCAAATTCTGGCTTCAAACCATGTGGCAAAGTATTTAACTTTTCTCAGTTTCTTCATTCGTAAGGCAGATAAGCCTCATTAGGCAGTTACAACCATTACATTACTTACTATGTGCACAGCATCTGGCACAAAGTAGGAACTATATAAATTCTTAGTAAATAAATTGTAGTACTGTTCATGATAATAAAAAAACAACAATTTAGGCTTATCATTCAGAGAATGGCAACTTATACTGCACGTCCATACTGTGGACTAATCCTCAACAGTAGAAAAGAACTAGGCACCGAGCTTAAAAAAAAAAAAAAAAATAGGTTAAAGAAATACTGTCAGTTAGAAAAAGCAAGTTGTAGAAGAATAATTACAGGTTTAAGAAAACTCGTAACAATATATATTTTTATATACTTCTATATGCCTTCAAATAAATAGGAAACATTCTGAAAAGATACACACCCAAGTGCTAAAACTGATCAGTTACCTCTGAAGACCTAGTTTCTGGTCCTGTCTCTCTAATACCTAGCTCTACAACTGTGGCTAAGTCACCTAACTCAGCCAACACCCAAGGAGAGTTTCCTCATCTGAAAAGATGGAGAAGTTAGAGATGGCTGCATTCAGTAATCCCTCCAATCAATTCTAATCCCCCAAATACCCTGACTGTGATTATGGGATTCTGGTGCTTTCTATAAATAAAAACACCGCATTCTCCAGCACTCCATGTTGCTCAGTATTTATTAGAAACTCCATGGAACAGGGTGCATTGTTTCAAAAGCACAGCCAGTGCCAGATGGAAAACATTCCGTGTGGGTACAGTTCCATCCCCAGATCATGCTCTCAGTAACAAAATCTTTCTTCGCCCCCAGCCCCCACATGGGTGCCATGTGTTCTTACAAAAAAGATTTGCTTTATCAATTAATATACGAGCAACAGTTCCTTTATTGCCATTTTTGCTTTTTCTCTGGATTGTCATCAGAAATATATTCATACCATCAATCATAGACATACATAACCCAATTTGTCTACCCACAAGTAGGAAGACAAGAAACCGCTGTTTCAGAATCAGGGCCATGTTCGTATCATCTGCCCAATGAACAATGAGAGACATGCTGTCACTGACACCCATCGTGACTGTTGGTCACTGCTGAGTGAACCAGAACCTCAGTCCTCAATCTCCTATACTGTCTGTCTTCCACCCATCCTCTCACTTGTGAGACCTGAGACCTCGCCTTCATGCCTTCCTGCCTGGCCTCCGGCCTGCCTACAACCTCTCTGTGTCCAGCCCAACCCACCACTGAGCTCACCACCATATATCCCCAGAAGCTTGACACTACCTAGCACAAAGCAAGCTTTAAAATATTAATTCAATAGGGGCACCTGGCTGACTCAGTAAGAAGAGAATGCAACTCTTGATCTCAGGGTCATGAGTTTGAGCCCACACTGGATGTAGAGATTACTTTAAAAACAAACTTAAAAATTCGAAGTATTAATTCAATATATTCATGCCACACACACAAAAAAGTTAACTATTACCAAACTAATCTTCCTAAAGAAAAATAATGATTACATTTGTGACTGGGTAAAAATTCACTCTCTCAAACTCTATAAGCACCTATGATGTGCCAAGCATTGTGCTCATTTCTGATGATAGAAAGAATGATATATTGCTCCCACCCCCACAGAGAAATGCTAGCCTCACAGATTTCAGTGAGAGAGAATACATATCACCAACTCTGCTGCTCACTGACTGCTATGGTCTGAATGTTTATGACCCCATCTCCTAAAATTTTATGTTGAAACTTAATCCCTGGGGCACGTGGGTGGCTCATTCGTGAAGCGTCTGTCTTGGGCTCAAGTCATGATCCCAGGGTCCTGGGATCGAGACCCACATCGGGCTCCCTGCTCTGTGGGAAGCCTGCTTCTCCCTCTCCCACTCCCCCTGCTTGTGTTCCCTCTCGCTGTGTCTGTCTCTGTCAAATAAATAAATAAAATCTTTAAAAAAAAAAAAGAAAGAAAGAAACTTAGTCCCTAATGTGATAGTATTAGGTGGTGGGGCCTTTAGGAGGTGATTAGGTCATGAGAGTGGAACCCCAATAAATGGGATTAGTGCCCTTATAAGAGATATTTGAGGGAGCTAGCCCCTTCCACCATGTGAGGACACATCTAGAAAGCACTGTTTATGAACCAGAAAGTGAACCAGAAAGTCTGCTGGCACCTTGATCTTGGACTTCCTAGCCTCCACAAGTGTGAAAAATACATTTGTTTTGTAACCCAGTCTGTTGTTATTATAGTAGCCTGAAGACAAAGACAAGGACTCTGTGATCTAGGTCAAGTTAACCTCTGTGGGCATCAGCTCCTAGATCTATATGAAGAAGATACCATCACTATATACTTCATGGGACTCACTCAACTGCTAAATGAAGTCATGTATATAACGTATTCAGCATAGCAAGAGAGTAATGAATGTTCTTTCTTTAATAGTAGCATTATGAACAAAACCCAAATGTCTTATTTAGTTGATCAATGGCTTCAAATTCCTACAAATAGGATTATCTTTGCTATCTTCATACCCAGATGGAAGGCAAGTCTGTTTTAACATAATACCTCCAGAATGTACTTAGTAACTATGTTCATTTTTCTATTAAAAGTAGAGTTGGTTGAAAGTGGAAACCATGTCTTAGAGAGTAAAGAAAATGAACAGGAGAAAAAGAACAAGATAAAGTCTGTATAGCTCTTTGACGTGCCAGCAATATAAGCTTGAACTGACCTCTCTCATTTTCGACGTCCTCATTAGTATAAGGGAATAAGCTTTTAGAAACTGTTAACAGCACTGCACATAAAATATTATCTTTGTCTCTACCCCACTACAACTAGCACATATTGCATGAATTTGGGAAATATTTACTGAATGGGTGGTACATCACTTGCCAAGGCCAGGAACTAGCTCTGTTATGACCTTGTCTTACAAGCAAGGACCAACAACAATCCTGAGATATCTACTCAACCCTTTATAATTAAGACATGGAATAAACTCTCTCGATAAAAAGCCTAAGCATTTCTTGGCAATGCTGAGAAATCTGAAATATCTATCCTCATAAAATCTCTGTATGCCAAAGCTATCAGAAGACTGTGTTTTTCTATGGAAACATTTCTGAATCATTGCATGATTTCACATCTCTCAATCTCAGCACCAACAGCAGGAGGCAAGTCAAAGAGTTTATCCCATAAATCCAGTGATGCTGGGGTGATTCTAACACACTCTCCCCATTCTCATGACTTTTCCCTTCTAGACCCCAGCTGGGTGCTTGCGTGCACTCTCTCTCTTTTACATGCAGACTAAGACTAGAATGGAACCAACCAAACACATATTGGAGAAGAGGTACATCCCGGTATCCCCATCCTTGGCCTCCAAACCTCCACTGTGGCCACAGCGGGCATCTTCTCTTTCCAGCTACCACCCCCTTACATACAGACACTTGAGCACTTCAACTGCCTCTCCATGGAAGAGGAAAGTCAGACAGCACTACTCTATCCTCAGTCCTTCCTTCCTCCAGCCACCTGGGTTCCTAGTGGAATCATCTTCAAGAAATCAGTGTTTCCTATTTATTTCTTCAAGCCCAGGTCAGCAATGCATGTCACTAGTATCATGAATGAAGCCTAACTTAAAGACAATGGGTCTAATTATGCACTCAAGGGATTTTTTTTTTTCTTTTAACCTGTGCCAGGCACAAGGAAAAGCAAAGTTTGCAATCATTTATGACATAGCAGGCACTAAATGGTTTCTATGAAACAGCCAATAAAATCATCGCCACACCCCTGCCAGGTGGATGCCGGCTTATCAGTGGGTCCGATGGGTACTATGCACTCTAGCTGCAGCCAAGTCACGGCCCTTTTGCTGTCCTGTGTGTTTGGAACATCTGCACCTGTAGTGTTCCTACTGTCCGGACAGAGCTTGCTGTGGCCCTTTGCAGCAGGGCCTAAAACAGCACAGGTACTAGAAATCTCCAATCTGGCCCTGCTCAGAGAGTTATGGGGAATTTTTCATAGCAAGAAGCCAACAGCACCAAGAATGGCTTTCTTTCTAGCATATGCCTAGTTGTTAGCACACTCAATGACAGGTGAACGTTATAACTTTCAAAAAGAGATGGAAAGCACAGGAAATGCTGCAGACACCGATTTCATCAGCAAAAAATAGACCTCCAAAGAAACCAGGGACACTGAAGAGTTGTCTCAAGAAGAAAATCTTGTTTTGTTTTCTCCGGGGTGGGGGAATAACACCACCCTTCCCTTTTCAGTTAGTAGAAATATCCATGTTCCTTTCTTTTTCCTATTTCCTTCCTCTGAGGGCTCACATGGTGTGGAGCACTTACTAGACCAGAATCGACCCCACAGGAGAAAACACAGAGACATGGCCAAGAGAAAGAAAGTAGTAGCTGATACTGACACTCTGCTACTTCTCAGCAACCCAGGTTATAGTTATGGGGGGGAAAAGTCAAAGGCTACTGATAACAACACAAGATCGGGGATCAAAGACTTCAATTCCTGGTTGATGCCATGGAAGAGTTCCCCACTGCCCATACTGGAGTATAGCAGCTGCAGTTTTCAGATGGAACATGTATTAAATACACATGGGAGGAAACGACTGTTGGCAGATACCAAAATGTTGGGTGTCTGAACAAACAAAAAACAAAACAAAAAAACTCCAACTTCAAGACAGATGTTTATGAGAAATGAACAAACACTTTAATATTTTATTCTTGGTGAAACTGTCAGGATTTTAGAAGCTTAAAAGTCCATTTTCATTTTTTGCAAGAAAAAAATAATTTCAAACCTTTCTGCTTTAAACAGCCCTGCTGAGTCTTTTAAGTTATCTATGACTTCCATTTTAAATATTTATGTGATAAAATGGAAAGGGAGATTATTAAATAGCTCTGTCAGTCCCTTTGCCAACTATGAAAAAGCAAAGCTTCATATTTATTTAAACTATTAAACTATTTGTTATAGAGTAAATTAGAATTTGGAAGGTACTACGCCCCCCTGAAACGTGATTCCTTAGTAACATGAGAACACACATCGGTCTTCTGTTCCGAGAAGTCACTTTTTGCTGAGAAGGGAGAGTAACAACCCAGATTTTCTTAATAGGGTTTACAGATTAGGTGAGAATTAGAACCATTTTACTCCAAGCGTAAAACGCAAACACTTACTTGAAACTTGCTTCTGTGACAGAGAACGTGGGGTTCTAAGTTCTTTTAAACACCACTTAGCCATTAGTCCCAAAACTTTGCCCCAAAGTACAACTCAGGACTTGAGTGAGACATTCTCTGCTCTTCCTTCGCACAATAAAAGGTCCTTCATGTCACCTTGAAATAACTGAAGTGACCAGTGGAAAGGGTCACTGGAACAACTCCAATCAACAGGACAAAGAGTTCATTCATCGCTACCCGTATACTTCATAAGGAGGCTTGCGGGCTTCAGGAAGGGTGCTGAAATTTATTTTCTGCATGAGGTAAATTAAACAGCTGCTAAACTGGATGAACTAAATGAAACTTAAATGCCATTGGAGAAATGAGAAATAAAGGACTATTTGCTAGAAAGTCAAGAATATCCCACTTTCTCACACATGCATACCCCTTTTTAACTTTACAAGTTCTTGGATAATGTGGCTAGAAAACATCGTGGAAAATGAAATCCAAATGTGTAACCAGCTCAAACTTGGTGTCTGAGGGCAGCACAAACAAACATGAAAAACTGAAGAACTCTGAGACCTAATTCTCAATTTTAATTAGCTGAATTCAACGCTGTTGGTTTTAATTCAACTGCAATGCAATATTGGCAGTGTCTTTCCACGTAAGTTAGATTAAGGTGGTATTAACTTTATCCACTACTAAAAACAAATCTGAGGAGAGCTGGGGACAGACTCCATTTAGAGGAGTTTTTTAAATGACATTTTCTACCCAGCCAGTACTCACCCAATCACCCTCCATAATCTTGGCCAATGGGAGTTAAGTGAGGTTTCTTATTAAGTCAATGTGAGAAATAAGGAGGTAGGAATGCTTTGTTACAGGCAGGCAGCCAGACTGAGCCAATCTTGTAGCTGTGTTTCTAAGTGGGTACAGAAGAAAACGTGAACTCAAAAGAGTAAAATAAAATGATCTAAATGGTATCTGAGGCTTTCTTGCAAAGAAATGGGCAGGCACCCTGTTTCATGCCCTACCTAATACACTACCACTGTGTCTTTGGGGTAAGAGGAAGATGATTCTGTTGCACTTGAGGCTCAACCCCTTGGATGTGGGTAAGTGACTTATACCCCAAAGGTAACTGGACAGGAAGAAGGTTGAGACTTAACATTTACCATGTGCCTAGGAGATGCATAACAGACCATCTTTTTTGATAGAGATATTATTTTATAGCTTAAATAACTAAGCGTCAAAGACATTGGCATATCATAAATGGCAAAGCTAATATCTGAACACAAGTAGTATTATAATCTTTGGTATCACCACCATACCACCCTATCTGCCAACATGCCAAAGTCCTTTGAAGACATACTGAACAGGAGTACAATTTTGAGAGACAAATCCATGTCATGTAAGGGGAAATGGAAGTAGGGAGTCTAGAAGCAGTAACAAGGGATGGCAGAAGACCAGTCGTTTCATTGCTTTTTTAAAGCTTTTCATTATGGCTAAGTTCAGACACTATTATAAATTCTTAGCCATATGATTTTAATAAATGCATACATGGTGTTTATTCATGTAAGTGTGGGTAACAAATTCAAGGGATTCTTAGGGGATTCTTATAAGTAAGACATAAGAACAAAATGTTAGACCTAATCTTTCATAAAACAGAGACTAAAATTAATCAGACACAGATGGGACCTGAGTGATTTCAGAAATTGTAAATATCATTGTAATACAAATTGTGCCTACCTCAGGCTTTGAATGGTACAGACATTCAATAAAAGTTTTGTTGTGTTGCATTATCCAATCCAACATACTCACGTCACAGAGGAAGAAGCAAAGGCCCAGATATGTGAACAGTGTTTGGAGGTCACACTGCTCGTCAGGGACAAAGTAAAGGCTGAGACTCAGGTCCTTCAGCTCTTCAACCCCGAGCTGAGCTGCGTTCTGGATGCTCTAAGTCACTCTTATCCACTTGTCCTACCATCCATGCCCACACTTCTTCCCCTGGGGAGGGTCTGCCAAGATTTACTGCAGAATACAGCACACCATAATCCAAAAGGGAAAAAAAGCCAGAACGCTCCTAACGCTTGGTTTATTTGAGTCTTCTGCATTACCCCACCTCTTCTGCCTTTCAATTATCTGCCCACTCTTAAAACAGCCACACAACCCTTTTAAGTAGATGAAGTTTAAGAAGAAACAATGAAAAGTGTAATAGAGCTTTCAGATTCTGTGGGCTGAAGACAGAGCACACATCTGCTACTGAGTGGACAGAACACCATTAGAGAGAGCTTAAGCCAATGCATGAGGTCTGAGTCAAGAATTCTGGAGAGGAGGAAAGGTTCAGTAGGTACCACTTAGCTTCAAGCCTCGCTCTTCCATTTGCTAGAATTGTGAGTTTGGGCAAGTTTCATAACTTATATGGTCATCTTCCCTCAGTGAGAAAATGGTTATAATCACCAGCTTCACAAAGGTAAGATGAAGACCAAATGATACAATGGTAAATGAAAAGTTTGAGCATATACATACTCTAATGCACCAGCAATCCTAATGTCTTCTTATGGGGCCTTGAAGAGACACCTTCTGCTCTTCCACTCTACCCTTTTAAAGAAAAGGATAATTCCTTTCCAACTCAGAGGCAAAATTCAAAAAAGTAAAATAAAATAAAAAATTAAAAAAAGGAAAACAATTTACAGCATTACCATCATCATGGTAAGAATGTTGAGCATTAGCTACATGTCTACAATGTACCTGGCACTGCTCTAAGAGCATTTCTTCTATCCTTTAGTCTCCTAAACCCTCTGAAGTTGTTGGTACCGTTTTAGTCATGAGCAAATCAAGACAGAAAAAAAATTAAATACTTTGCCCAAGATCACACACTAGTCAGGATTTGAACCCAATAAAAATGCTTCCAGAGCCAAAGTCTTTACTGTAACATATACAGCCTCCATACACAAACACTGGAAATAAGAATGGAAAGGTTTCCCTACCACTTTCTAGGAAAAATACTTCCTTCTCAAGATGAAAAGAGAAAAAATACACAATTTAAAATAGATCATCAAATTTATTTTAGGTTTTTCTCACAAGCTTAATCTTCTTGAGGATAAAAGTTATTAGCCAAACTGTTTTAGATGCTTCAAGTGAGCTTTTGTTTCTTAAGAAGCTGTTCCAATCAAAACAAACCTAAGGGCAAGCTCACAGAATGCCCCCTCATCATCGCTATCACATGAGAGAGATGACAGATAAAGATAAAATCTAAGACTATCCATTTCCCTGTGTGAGCTGGAAGTGTCGTTCCAAAATGACTGAGATGGATAGCCCCCAGACTTGGTCAATGGAAACCCACTCATGTGTATGAGATCCTTTTCTTCACCTAGACCCTCTTATCCAGCCAAACTAAAGAATTACAAAGCAAAAGCAGAAATTAACAACTTGGGGCATACTTCTCATATGCAGGCCAATAAAACAAATCAAGTGGCTATTACTATTAAATTATCTGTTTCACCAATAGTCATACTGTTAATGGTGGATACCGGCATCTGGTGAATACATACAGTTGCTTTCATTCATTTGAGATGCCTTTTCAGGGCTGACTTCAATGGAGAAAAATATCTGCTTCATCTTAGGGATGGGTCCATTACATTATTTACTGGTGATAAAAACCAGCATTCTTTGACCACCAAACACTAAAAAATTACATGGAAAGAAAATCATGTGGAGCCCTCTACGTACCATCGATATACAACAATATGGAAATCCTGTGCCTGCCCAAACCATTTCCAATACCCCTCTCCTTGGCTGCTTCCTAATAAACAAGCTGAAAAGACAGAGCATCACTTCCCCAAATTCCTTACAGCTAGAAGTATGTATGGAACCCAATGTAGACCAATGAAATAAAAGTAGGTTGCTAAGGAACATGAAGATAAGCTTCTGCTGCCTAATGAAAGGGATAGGAATGAGAGGAGAGCTCCCAGTATTGCCCCACCCCCTTTATTCTTGCCATGAATGCAAACAGGACGCCTGGTGCCATAAGAGCCATTCTGTAACCATGAGGTGGCAAGACCATGAAAAGATAAGCCCACAGACATCCACTCTGAGGATGTGGAACAAAAAAGACAGGACACATTGGAGTCCTTCACTGTATTTGGTACTGCCTATCTCTGGATTTCTAACTAACAATAAATGTCCTTATGTTTTAAGTCACTCTTAGATGGATTTTCCCCTTATTCTCAGTCAAAAATCATTTCTAACAGACTCAAATGTTATTCCTTTCTCCCCGATTACCACCACAGTAGACACCTGGATTGTATGTCCAATACCTGTTCTTTTAGGAACTGATTCTAGCACAGATGGTTTTCTTAGGAACTTCCAGGTTAACACATATAACCCTAACTCCCTGGCCCTAGATTGATTCAGAGGAAAAAAATCTTACCCAAGCTCAACCAGTCCTCTTCTTGAAATTTTTGAATATTAAAACAACAGAGATCAGTCTCTCTCCAATTATTAAAGATATAAAATTATAAATTTTAGGAGCTATTGGTAGCCATGTTTTCCATCACACAGAAAATGAGTTTGCAGTGAGACAAAAAGTAACACGTATGTACTTCCATTTCTTAACAGTATGACAGACTAGATATCCTGAATGAGACCCTCAATTAAAACACGAAAAAGGCTAGATGAAATACTAAAACACATTTTTAAACCATGTACTGAATAGTTCACTAGTAGGGAACCCAGAGGCCAATAACGAAGTGAAAACAAGACCCCTAGGAGTTAAGTCAGTCCTAAAGCCAGCATTCGCCCTGTGCTTATGTGGAAAACCTGGTGGCCTTAAGCTCCCTTTTTGATACCTGTGCTGGGTATAGAAGATAAAACTTTGAGCCTACTCAAGGTCAAAAGTTTTCTAAGAGACCCTTCCATAAAGCTTGAATCCCTAAGGGTTACACCTTAGTGAATGAAAAACCAGCTCACCCTGAAAAATGGGAGGGTAAGGTAACCTGTCTATCTTGACTTTACAGGAAAAAAAAAAAACTCTAATAATTCATAACCACAAGTGGGCCTCCATACTGGTTAGTCACCCAGATTCATGCTATGTTGGAAATCTTTAAACTTAAAGCAGAAAACAAACAAACAAAATTCAGAAAATTTCAGGCAGAGAATTTGATTTAAAGTTCCTGAGTTGTGGCACTTCAGACAATTAGCAAAAGCAAATAATTTTCTCTGAAGGAACACAGCTTTAATACAGGCCTCAAAGAATTCCCACAGATGACATTCCAAGAAACACAAGCTAATAGTCAAAATTACAAAACACATAGGGAAATAAGACACCATTTTTAGAATGAACCCCTATAGAAAAATTACAAGACACATGGGGAAACAAGACGCCATTTTTAGAATGAACCACTACAGAAAATAGAGTAACATCTGCAGAGATTTTACCTAGTGGCATTTTTAGAGATAGGGTATTTTTAAACTATGGTTTTTATGTAACATGAAATAAAATAGAGGCTTGAAAATATGGAAGAATGAGAATGACCAAATATTTTTAGAAGACACAAAGAGAACTTTTAAAAATGAAAAATATAACTGAAATTAAACTCTCAAAGAATAAAGAGATTAGAACAGAATTAATAAAGAATGATAGATCAGAAGAAATCACCCAGAGTGCAGCATAAAGAGCAAAGATGAAAAAGATGAAGACATTAAGGAACACAGCCTACCCAAAGCTCCTCAGGGAACCAACCGGGAAAGGGAGTATTCTAATAGATAAAGGCTCAGAATTTCCCACTGTTAGCAAAAAAAGCAACCTCAAGTCTAAGAATCTAACAAATACCATGCAGGATACATGAAAACAAACCACTACCTGGACTCATACCAATAAAACCAGAGAAAATCAAAGGCCAAGAGAAGATCCTAAAGTCAACCAGAGAGATAGTCAAGTCTCTGCCAATTACTTTTAAGAGCAAAATGGAACTCCAAAAAAATAGAGAAGTTGAGAGAAAGTACCTATCCACCTAAATTCTATACCAAGCGAAACTATTCCTTGAGAATAAAAGTAACATTTTCAGACAAACAAAATGAGTATTTTCAAACAAAGTAAGAGAATTTACTGCTACCAGATGTTCTAAGTTATATAGGAACTTCCTGAGGCAGAAAGATAATTATCCCAGATAGAAGGTCTGGTAAATACTAACTAATATGTAAGTCAACTTCAAAAATTACAATGTAAAACAAAATCATATCTAATATACAAGTTTAAATTTAAAAAGTGCTAACATTATGAATGACAAGAACATATACTAAGAGGGTGACAGGACTTAAGATGTTCTAAGGTCCTTGTAGCAGAAAAAAGAATGATAGTTATTAACATTAGGCTTAATTAAACATACACATTAAAATATCTGGGGTAAGTGCTATAATAAACATATAAAGTATAACCCTCAAACTAGGAGAGGGAATAAAGTGGAACGGACAACAATAACAAAAACTTTCAATGAAACTTAAAGGTGGCAAGAAAGGGAAAAATGGAAAAAAAAATTGAGGTAAAAAAGAAAACCACAAACTAAGATCATAAGTCCAAAGCCATCAGTAATTACAACAAATGTATATGGACTAAAGATTCTAATTAATAGACAAAGATGGTGAGAATACTTTTAAAAATCCGGTTATGTTTGTTTGTGAGAGATCTCTAAAACATGATGATGATTCAAACGGTAAAGAAAAAATTACACCAAATAAATACTAACAAACCAATTCTGGTCTGCATATATTAGTAGTAGACAAAAGAGACTTCAAGACATATAACAGATAAAAATGTTCCCTACGTAATGACAGAATGTTTACTTCACCAGGAAGTTAATAGTTTTACAAGTGTTACCCTTCTGTGACATAACTTCAGGAAACTAAAAACTAAAAAAACAAAAAAACAAAAAAAAACACCTTACAAACTACAAGGCAAGATTACAAATCCACTGTCATAGTAGGAAGTTTTTAAGCCTTTTAAAAATTTTTACATATGGTAAAATTCACTTTTTTCTTTGGTATACAGTTCTATGAGTTTTAACACATATGTATATTATGTAACCATCACCATAATCAGGGTATAAAAGAGTTTCAAAACTCCAAAAAATTAATTTGGAAATTTTAACAAATGTCTTTCAACAATTGATAGGTCAAACAAAGAACCTAATGAATTCATATATAAGATATTGCACCCCAGAAATGGAAAATGCACATTCTTTTAAACACAGTGAAATGTGTATAAAAATTGTCACATGCTAAGCCATAAAGCAAGCCTCTCCAGTTATCAAGGACTGATCGGACACAGTTATTATCTGATCAACATACAACTAAGTTGTAAAACTTTTTTTTTTTTTAATTGAAACTGGAAGTCCTCCATGTAGCAGAAATATAAAACACTTCTAAATAACTCATACATACAAGAAATGATAGCAAATATAAGAAAATATTTAGGGGTGCCTGGGTGGCTCAGTCGGTTAAGCGTCTGCCTTTGGCCCTGGTCATGATCCCAGGGTCCTGGGATCGAGTCCCACATCGGGCTCCCTGCTCAGCAGGGAGTCTGCTTATCCCTTTGCCCTGCTCATGCTCTCTCTCTCAATCTCTCTTTCTCAAATAAATAAAATCTTTAAAAAACATATTTAGAACTCAGTAAGAGTAAAACATACATATCAAAATATGTTGGATGCAACCAAAGCAATGTTTAAAAGCAACTTAAAGTTTTAGATGCTTACAATTTGAGAAGGGCTCAAAACTCCAAGTTGATTATCCAACTTAAGAGAGTAGTAAAGGAAGGGCACCTGGGTGGCTCAGTTGGTTAAGCATCTGCCTTCAGCTCAGGGCATGATCCCAGGATCCTGGGATAGAGCCCCACATCCAGCTTCCTGCTCAGCGGGGAGTCTGCTTGTCCCTCTCCTTCTGCTCCTCCCCCCACTCATGTGCATGCACGCGTGCTCTTTGTCTCTCAAGTAAATAAATAAAATCTTTTTTTAAAAAAGATTTGAGAGAGAGAGAGCAGAGAGGGAGAGTGAAAGGGTGAAGCAGACTCCCCACTGAGCAGAGAGCTCGATGTGGGACTCGATCCCAGGACCCTGAGATCATGACCTGAGCCGAAGGCAGATGCTTAATCAACTGAGCCACCCAGGTACTCAAATAAATAAAACCTTTTAAGAGAGAGAGAGAGAGAGAGTACTAAAGGAAGAGGAGAATAAACCCAACGAAGATAGAAAAAAGAAAGTTAATAATGGGCAGAAATTAAGGAACTTCAAAACCAATCTACGATGAAATCAATAAATCCAAAATTTGTTTATCTGAAGACTCATAAGACTGAAATACATGTGTCAATACTTATCCAGAAAAAAGAACACACAAATGAACAAGACTAGGAATACTAGCACAGTAATCTTGCCGATGATGCTGTAACAAATTACCAAAAATCTAGTGGCTTAAAGCAACACAAATCTGTTATCGTAACGTTGTGACGTCTAAAAGCAAAGGGTCAGTGGGGCTGCATTCCCTCTGGAGGCTTCAGGGGAGAATCCACTTCCTTGCCTTTTCCAGCTTCCTGCACTCCATTGCACAGGGCCACGTCACTCCAAACTGCTGATTCCATTCCTGTATGTCCCACGACTAAATTCTAATCCTCCTGCTTCCCTCCTACAAGGACCCCTGTGATTACATCAGGCACACCTGGAAATCCAGGGACATCATCCCATCTCAAGATCCTTAACTTAATCACATTTGTTAAGTCCTTTTTACCAAATAAAGTAATATATTCACAGATTCTATGGATTACAAAGTACACATCATGGTGTCGAGAGGGCATTCTTCAGCCCACCACAGGGACCAAACCAGACCCTTGAAGAATTAACAACATAACAGGAGGATATTACAGATTAGAAAACTTAGATGACACTGGGTAAATTTCTAGAAACATACATTTTACAAAACTGAGCCAAGAAGAAATAGCTCTTTGAAAAAACTAAATCAGTAGTTAATCTTGCCATAAAGAAAACACACGGCTGAGACTGCTTTACTCACCACACGATATAGGAACAGGTATTTCCAATGCTACAGAAACTCTCCCAGAGAGCAGAAAAATACCGAACACTTCACAAGTCGTTTTAAGAGTGTAGTATAACCCTGAACTAGATGAGAACAGGACAAGAACACAAAGTAGCAAATGTGGAGAGAGGAAAGGATGAGAGATGGACATAGATTGCTGAAGGTACTCAGTGCCTGAAATGGGTCTATTCCTGGGCCCTTGCTGCATCCCCGCCCTTCATGCAGTTCAGTTGTCCAGCCAGGACTGTTTGAGACAATAAAAGTCCCCTAGTTCAAGCTGGCTATCACCCAGAATAAAGAGTCCTGACTAGTTCACCCTGCCACCAACCAGCCTGCCACATCCAACCTCTTTAATGATATTTGCTAAGTATCATCAACTCAATTATCCATAGTAATGCAAGGGCCTGAGGACAAATGGGTAGTGAAAGCCAGGTCAACCAGAAGTACTTTAAAATGCATGCTGTCACTTTTCCAGCAAGCTCTCTAACTGCATTTTTTTCTTAAGCTTTTATTAAGATGATTTCAAATCATTTGGGCACAGTGAACTGATGGACTAGATGAAAACAATGCACATCAGGGGAATAAAAATATGTGTGGGATTCAACATTCTCCAAGAATAATGCTCAAACTAGTTCTCACTCATCTCTCCTCATAAGATTGCCAATTCCTTCAGGGCAGGAACCATTTATATTCGTTCAGGTAGATGACCTTATAAATAGTCAAGAAGTTTGCACAATCCAATGACCTTTGGGACTATGTTTCTAAGAGTCTTGCCAAGGACATATTTTCCATTGCAATAGTTAAGATGCCAATACAGAAATATGCAAAATGGTGAAGAAAGTTTATATTCCCTTGCATAATGCCCCACACTTCAAATTCTATTAAATAATTAATTCCTTTAAGGTAAAAGAAAAAAACCAAAATCATAACAATGAAACTGAGAAAGAACATTTACCAAGATGCAATTGACAAGGAGATGTAGCAGTGGAAGTTCCAGAAGAGCCTGAGCAATGTTTTCAATCAATAAGACACCTGGCAAACAGATTAACTCAATTGCACCTCTGCAGCATCCACAGCAGGTGATGATAAATTAGACAAGAAGGTCAACTAGAGATATCAATATATGTCCTGAAACCTACTTCATTCAAGAAATGGTACCACAACTTTCTGGGATGGCCCAATATTGGTAACATTTTCAGCTGTCATCAAAAAGATGAGCCACTGCAAGGGTTCTTAATAGGCAGGTGACAAGAGAAGCCAAATTTTATATAATCTACATGCAGATCATTGCTTGGAGCTAAATCAGTGCTCAGTGACTTGATGGACCCATGGGGTTGAAGGAAGGAGAACATAGTTGTACTCAGAATTTGGGATAAGGGGCCAAAAAGGAGGCGTTGTTTCCTTATTCACACATTAAGCGTTGAAAGGAACAAGAATCTAGAACCTATATGTTCAAAAAGACCCAGATTTCAGACAGGAAATAACTTTCAAATGCCTCTCCTTCTCACCAAGCTCGCTACGAGATCACCAACAAGTATTCTTGTCACGGTCCCGGCCAACATCATTTTCCCATCTTGCCTTGTTAGTCTGTACCCTGTAGGGGACAACTGGAAATAATGTTGAATGTTCTGTTTTGCACTTTAAACAAGCTTTATATATTCGTCCCTGACAGATCTGAAAATAAAGTCAAAGCTAACATAAAAAAAAAAAAAAAGAAGAAAAAAGGAAAAGTTCTTCTAGCTTACAAGAGAGCAGTAAAGGACGATTAGGGGTTTCCTCCCTCCCCCTGCCCAGATCAAGGGACTGCATTCCCTTGGGCTTTTATATCCTTGTATAATATTTAATTAAATACTCTGTTCCTACTGGTTTATGTACTAGAGAACACTAATTTTAGAAAACCGATTAGCTAGTTCTTTCTAACTGTATGTTATTGTAGCTAAGGTCAAATTTTTCACTGAAACTATGGCAACAAAACCCCAGTATTCTTTGTCGACAAAACTGAAGCAAAGTTCTCAAGAGATAGGCCTCCACTAGATGGCTAGACCTGGGCTGGATTATTCTATTTCCTAGTTCTACCTGACATGCTATGTTCCTGGGAATGATTGGGGGCTGGGGCGGAGGACCTCAGTCAAAGAAATTTTCTAGCATAAGTCCAAGTGAGCTTATATAGAAGTGTCATCACTGATAACATTTTTAGACACATATAATTTTAGCAGCACAAAACATCAAGACATTTCAGAAGCACCCAAATTGGAACTCAAATGTACCCGGAAAAATACCAGATGAAAAAAAAGGAACTTTTAAAATTTCAAAAAGAGGAATAATTGCCCAATTTATTTTCTCAATTATTACAACTGCTCAAATTGGAGTTTTTCCTGCACGGACCTCCAGCTATTGCTGTATAAAGGAAAAATGATGGACTCTTTGAAGGGACAAATTCTTCTCCCCATACCTGCAGCCACTCTCCACTTATCTCCCCAAACCAGTGCCCATGGACACAAGCACAATTTTTGCCTTCAAGTGGAGCCATGCTGGCCTCTCGCCTTGGAGAGAGGTGCCTCTGCACTGGCTGATACGACCAAGGAAGCAGCCAGTGGACATCCCTTCTCCTTGGAATTCAACTGTCCTCAAAGCCAGGGAGAAGGTCCCTCTGTAGACTGACTGGCAAGAACCCCTCCCTCCAAACTTACAACAAACACACAGGGGGTGGGGGTGGGGGGTTTCAGGAAAACAGCAGATTGGCAATATCTTCCTCCTGTCTGTCAAGAGTGGCTGGAATGCCTGCTGCTTGGGTTAAGATAAACACAACTTCCTGTCCCAGCTAGGCTTGTAATTTTATACATAAGGCAGGATTACCATCTGGAGCAAATGCTCCATCAGTAACAGAGGCTCTGATCAAGGCTGTGCACACAGAAAAAAGGCCCGATGGCTTCTCTTCAAAAAGCCACAAGCTCTAGAGCTCCCTCTTAATTATGAGGCACACTCCATAAAATCTAAGACATTCAGAAAGGTTATAAAGTGTGGCTATGGATACCTTTGTGTAATCCCCATACCGAAATATTACAACAGACATCAGTGTTCTACAAGACGGCAAGGGCTGTGTTTGATCTTCCCGAGAGAAGCTGCTGCTGAGAGCTGCTAATTGCAGATGTACTCATGACAGCTCCTCAGTTACTACTTACTGAGTGCTCAGCTTGTGCTCAGCATGTGGCTAAATGTGCACCACCTCAGCCTAAAACAATCCAATCAGTTCCATACTATTATTAACCATAGTTACCAATCGGAGAAATAAGGTTTAGAGAGATTAAGTAATTTGCCCATGGTCACACAGCTAATTAAGGAGTAGGGTAGGTACCTGACTCCACATCTGATTCCAAAGCCAACCCTCCTAACCCCCATGCTCCATGGCCTCCCCAATATACCTAACATACTCATCAAAACTAGACTCAGCAGTGATGTAATGTATGGGGATTAACATAACAATAAAAAAATTAAAAAAAAAAAAACTAGACTCAGCAGGAGCTTGACTCAGGGTTTTGTTTTTTATATTCATTCACCTTTTCCAATATTCAATAATTCCATCTTTCCACTACTTTGCAGTGTTCTCTATTGGTTAGACTGAATACATTTGGATCCCTGAGAGGTTCTCATTTGGAGCGTGTATCTGTTCTCTCCCCAGCTGTTTGCTGACCCAATGCCCCCAACCACAAGGCTTCCACAGGGAGCAAAAACAGAAGAAACAGCTGGGTCCTTTGGTGGGAAAACAGACCCTTATGGTCAAATGGGATCGTCTACTTAACCTCTGTCCCCAAGCTGAAATTCACTCTTCAAAATCCCTGACAAATGGTTAGTCTCCTTTGAATGAGAGGAAACTCAATTATTTGAAGCAGGCCTCCTCCCTGAGCAATAGCTTGGCACTTAGAATCAAGTTCCTTAAATCTGAAACTCTGCCTCTGGTCACTTTTATCTGCTGGCCCTAATTCTCTATTGTTCTGGGCTCAGGACCTCCATCTTCCATATGATAGCCCTAAAGTAAGGGAAGACTGACAGCTGGTCCTTAGAGCCTTACAAGAGTATGGCAGCTTGTCAGAAACGCCAGAATCTCAGGCCTCACCCCAGACCTACAGAATGGGAATCTGCATTTTTAACAAGATCCCCAGGTGGGTTCTATACACATTCGTTTCAGAAGCAATGCCTTAGAGGGCTCTGTTCATTCATTCTACAATACCTAAGAGCCTACTATAATCCAGGACCTGTGCAAAGCCTCAGGGGAGACAGGCCTGGTTTCTGACCTCACAGTTAGCTGGAGTTGGGTAGGAGTGAGGTCATAAACCAGCCATAAGAGCAAACAGTTTTACAGCATGTAATAGGGGCCAGGAGCTCCTTTAAGTACTTCACACAGATTAGCTTCTTTGGTCCTCACAAAAACACTGTGAGGCACATACAGTCATATCCCCATTTTCAAGACGAAGAAATAGAGGTACTGAGAGACTAAGTAATGGGTCCACGGTGACATGACCAGCAAAATGCAGAGCCAAAAGAGTCAAACCCAAGCAGTCTGGTTTCAGTCTTTGAAAAGGAGGAACAGCTTATCTGCACACAAGGGGTTGGCGAAGATAGTCCAGAGGGGACGTGTCAGATTTGAAGGATGGGTGGGCATCAGGGAGACCAGGGGTCCCAGAAAGAACGACAGAGATGGGGAGATCACTTCAGCGAGAAGAAAAAGGGCATGCAAAGGCCCAGAGTGTAGAGCAAGCACAGTGACTGCCAGGAAGAAATCAATCAGTCTGGTAGGAGCACAGGACGTGGCGTGGGACTGCAGATGAGGCCGAGAGGTAAGCAGAGTGACTCATGCAGGGCCCTGTGAACCCTGGAAGTATGTCGTGTATCCTAAGCACAACTGGGGAACAGCCCGGGGCTCCACCCAGCCAGTGACATCATCAGATCTGCATTGATTCCTGTGGCTGCAGTGAATGGTGGGTCAGAGGGGGGGCCCACACTTGGGCACACAAAGGCGGCAAAGAGGGAAATGCAGAAACCAGAGAGGAGGCCAGTGCAGGAACTTAAGTGAGAAATGTTCCAGCTGGCCTAAAATGTCTTTTAAGTTCTCTCCATCACTCTTCGTGCAACTTCAATGCAATCGTTTTGTGATCCATCCTCCTGGTTACCCCTCCCTGAGTTTTATTCCCACTGAGCAATATGCCCCTTAAATGTGGAACCCAGGACTTGGTAAGAGATCCCAAATGTTTCCTAAGCAGCGCAGCTCTATTCATCTACTAGAGTGGTTCACTGGAGACTCTGCAGCCCTCCAGATGTGGGTTCAAATTCTGAGTCTAGCTTGGTGACTGACCCTTTCTGGGTTCGGGGTCCCCAACTGTAAAATGGGGATAATACCACCACCCACACCATAGGGATGCTCTGACAGTCAAGAGCAAAAGCATGCCATGGACCTACCAGGAGGCTAGGCACCAAAGAGAAGGTCTTTAACCAAGATTTGTTTTTCATGATCGTGAATTTAGTGAAGACAAGGAATCTCAAAACTATAGGCATCAGAGAGAGAAGAGAGATCCAACAATGGGGGTCAAAGAGAAGGCACCTTCAGAGGGTAAGTCTAGTCCACTGTTCCAGGGAGAAGACAAATCAACTATAAAAAAATCTTTTCAGAAGTGCCAGACTTGTGTAATGTGGAAAGAGACAATAAAACAGCATCCATGTTAAAAAGTCAGTTGTTGACCTAAAAGGTCACCAGCAGAAACACTAGTAGCAATGGGCAAACTGAAAACTTTTTCAGAAAAAACATGAATTCCTTCCCACTCAGCTTTTAACGAAGGACCAACATTACAACAGGCCCTGGGCCAAGAGTGCAGGGTAAGATCTGGTCCCTCCAGGTGCCCCAAAATCTAGCTATGGAGACAAAAATAGCAAACAGCTGTGTAAACACCATACTCCAGGTTGGTAAGCAGGCAGGCAGTTCATGCCTCTAGTATATAGATATTCACTCCCGTGTCAGTGCATCTCAGAAGGACTTATTTTGGGGTAAGAGGAAATGGAGTAAGAAATCAGCAATTTAGTGAAGGAATAGTTGAAGACCAGTCCCCTTCTAAAAGCAGTTTTAGGGGCACCTGGGTGGCTCAGTCGTTAAGCATCTCAGGTCATTATCCCAGGGTCCTGGGATCAAGCCCCACATTGGGCTCCCTGCTCAGTGGAGAGCCTCCTTCTCCCTCTCCCTCTGCTGTTCCCCCTGCTTGTGCCCTCTCTCTCTCTCTCTTTGTGTCAAATAAATAAATAAAAATCTTTAAAATAAATAAATAAATAAATAAATAAATAAATAAATAAATAAAAGCAGTTTTAGTAGGTATTAGGAGGTTTTCTGATATCAGACTATCTGGGTTCAAAGCCTGGCTCTACCATTTCTACCTATGTAATCCTGCATCAGATATTCAATATTTTGTGCTTCATATCCCTTATCTACAGAAGGAGGTTAACTATGGCTGTCTTATGGGGTTAAACAGATTAATGTATACAAAGGTAAGTATACAAATTAAATAGATTACTTGATGTACATATGCACTATATAAGATATTCACTATTATTTATATAAAACAGAAAACACAAGGTAATGGGCAAATAATAAATAATACTACTTTTTTAATCTATGGCCCAAACACAGCTGCCTAGCCTAAAAGTGCGTGTGGAAACCCAGGCCGTGTCCCAATCCCAATTTTGACACAAAATTGTTCTTGGACCCCAGGAGATTAAATCTAATTTCCATATCCGTCAAAAAAAAAAAAAAAATGAAAGTTATCTTAAGCTCAAGTGATTAACCACATATCTTCATCAATGTTCTGAAGACAGGATTATAAAAGCCTTTGCCTAAAGAAAAAGTCTTTAATCAACCAGTGTTCTCCTTTCGGGAGAACCATGAACAGTCTGATAATATGACCCCATTACACTCACTCACCATCCCAATGGAGGAAGCCACGACAGCAGTACTGAGACTCAGTTAGATGACAAAGTAAAAGTACCCATTGCACTGGAAGTATTTTAGGCATTGAAGCTGAAAACTGTTCTCCATTAGCAAATGAATTATCACCAGTAAATGAATTATAGAACAGGGGTCTGGGGCCTAACTTCCATGGGTGACTCTGATATTCACAAAGGAAGCTATCCAAGGCATTCGAGTAAGCAGAAGCTCTCTTGTGCCCATGTATGTAGGACGCCCAGAGCCTTCAGAGATGCAACTCAAAGCTTCGAGCAAGCAGGCAGAAATCCAGTGAGGGACACATGCGGCAGTGTGTGGGACTCCAGCATAATCAAGCAGCAGGCATCAGCCCAGTGAATGTGTGACACACTGTGAGCATTCTATGTTGCCTGGGGAATGGATTTAAATTACAGTGTTGTTCCCTTTAAATGGAGTCTGTTGGTACGAGCTTGAGATAAGCTGGTAAATCTGAAATGACGATTATAAAAAACCTACTAATCTTTTTATTAAATTTGAATTGATTTTGTGAACACAAAGTCAAAAGAGACTTTCTACAAAGCAACTGCACGCATGCGCATGTACACATAAAACCTTCAATATGCCTCAAAGCGTATCCTTAACAAGCACCTAAAACAGACGGATTTTTCTGCCTTATTTAACAAGACAAGCAGAAGCTAACTCCTTTACCTGCACTGTGAGAGGCCCGTCATGGATTAGAATCAAAAGAACAAACAAATTTTAGGTTAGGCCCTCCCCTTTGCATGTGGGTACTTAAAACTAAGATATGGGTTCGTTCCTTCAATGCGTTGCCAAAAGAAAGAATGTTGCCTAGCAACAATTAAGACAATGTGCAGCAAAGGAGGGTGGTTTGAAAGAAAGCTAAACCAGTGAGTTTGTTATGGTCACCGTAGTCCAGAGACCTTTGCAACCCAAGACCTAGCTGTGTCCCCATCTGGCCCCAGAGTAAGGCCTGGCTGTTTCCATCCATTTGTCTTATCTTGACCGAGAACTGAGAAGATCTGCAACCCCAAAGAAATAAGAACCTACTTCTGGACAGCACGAGACTCCTGAATATCAATGCCCTCTTGTGAAATGTTAACTGGCCTGTTTCTGGCACCGGTCACAAAGCTTCAAGCTGGAAGAGATCTTGGAAGTTACTTCACCTATATCCCACTTAACAGATAGGGAAACTGAGGCCTGGAGAGATGGAATGACTCCCCCACGGTATCACAGCAGCTGGCCACAGACTCTGGGCTGGACAGTGGCTCTCAGGTCAGGTGGTGCTCTCTACCCCAGCCTTAGCAGTTTGCCCACATGGGCTAAGAACCACTGTCTACCTCAACCGAAACACAAGCAAGACAATGATCAGGTAAGTAGGCCGCAGGTACTCAAATACTTCTTATCCCACCAACCATGAATAATGCCATTCTTATTTGAGGCCCCTTTCAAAGCTGCCGGGGGGCTGCAAGAGCTTGCCTGAGATGCGAAACCTCTTTCAACCAAGACATCCTAACTCAGTCCACAAGCCCCCTAATAGGTGGGCTGACGTAGAGTAAGCACTCTGGGACTGAGGAAAATCACAGTGAAAGTGACAAGGGCACAAGGGCTTTAGGTCCAAGAGTGGTTTGTTGTAGCCAAGCAACATACTCTTCTTCCCAGGATCGTCCCAAGACTGTGATTCCAGGCTGTCACTGTTTTAAGTGGGACACTTGCTGAGCAATCAGGAGTTGTCAGTCAACTTGGAGATACCCAGAGACGGGGTTATACCGGCCCAGGCCTCCATCCCCACTACAAACAGGACTCAAGTTGTAGGTAACATGCTGCGTATCCCACAGACTGTCCTGGTGGTAGTTAAAAACGCATTAAGTCGAAAGGATCCAGTGCTTTCACCTTCTCATTTGGCTTTCTTCCTCATTTAAATGGTCCTAAATCCAAGTTAAGAGCTTCAGCAGATAGCAGAAGAAAAGTAGTAACTTGGCCCATTTTCATTTAGAGACTGGAGGTGACAGGGTTCACAGCTTGAAGAAACCCTAGTGCTTTGTGTGGAAAAGGGCCCACAGGGCACAGAAGAGTAAAAGCACTGCGCCCGGGCCTTTGGAAGAGGGTTCTGGCCTCACTCTCTCACATGTCATAAGACACTGGGCCAGATGCTCAACACTCATCGGCCAAAATGGCATCAGGCACCTGGGCTGAGGAGGTGCTGCAGAGCTAAACCAGAGGATGAACATGAGAAGTATCATCATCCACTTTGCCCCAGCAAACTACAGACTGGAGGGGCAATTTTTACACTTTGTTCAAAGATACTTCATGTGCTTTGCCTCTACTTGCATATAAAGAGCTGCAGTGTGAACAACAATTTAAACAAGTTCCTCAGAGATGTTAAGTGTGCACGGGCATTGACTTCCGTGAGAAGGTATCTTTCCTCCCTCGACTATAAAGAGCTGGTACACGGGAGGTGTCTGATAATGTTTGGGGAATGAATGATAATCATTCTAAGTGACATGCAACTAACTATGGGCAAGTTACTCAATTTCTTAGAATACCCATTTCCTCGTCTGCATAATGGGAACATCAGTAGCTATACCTCATGAGTAGGTTACATGGATTAAAAGAGATAATCCCTGGGAAGCGTTCAGCACAAAGTAAATGCTCTATTCATGTTGGCTACTATTATTTATAATGTGGGTCTGTTTCTCCATAAAACCCTAAGACTCCTGAAAGCAAGGGGGACTATGTAATTCATCTTGTCCCCTCATCAGCAAGGCCAACAGCTGGGACACAGCAGGGCTTCAATGTCCCCTGAGCTGAACACCCATTTTCACGACACATTAGCTGAGCGGGTTATTTTGCTTGAAAGCAACTTGATTGGGGGAAGAGAGAAACACGGGACAAGAAAAATACTTACCTTGAACATCCACACTCTCAGCCTGATCTCTGACCTCTGCCCCAATTCATATAAACCATGGAATGATCTCAGAATGCTTCCTTTCTCCTCACCTTTCCCTGCCCAAACTTCTCCCTACATTAAGCTGAGTTTCCTTGCAAACAACTTTTCTTCTGAAACTAAGGGGTTCCTGCAAGGTTAAAAACTTCTCACTCTTTGCTCACATTGATATGGTAGCATCTGTCCAAGATAATAACAACAACAACAACAACAACAAAACACAAAAAACTGGGGGCCAAGATTGACCTCTTGAACTAAATGGAGAAGATGAAGTTTTGGGGGTAAGAACTTGGCCATTGCCCCAATCTGAAAAAGCAGATTACACAATAAATGGCATGTTCAACACTAATGCCTATCTTATTTCCCAAGAGTCCCAGGCCTTGTTTCTCCTCCAACACCTCTGGAAGTCACATTTAAAACAGTAAAGGTTCTGGGATCAAAGCAAGACTGGTAGTTAATTTCCTTCTTTTCTTTATAGAAGACGCCATTATATTTAGTAGGGGGAAGGGTCAGCTGGGGGTGGAAAAGGAAAATGTCATCTAGAGAAAGAATTCCATAACCACAAAGTTTCTATTGCTGGTTTCAATCTGATGTCTCTCTTCCTTTTTTCTTTCAAAATTATGAGCAAAGCCAGCACAAATCAGGGAGAAGAGAGATTCTGTCTTACCTGCCATGGACACTGGTGCTTCCAAATGGTACCACATTAGCTAAAGGACTAAAGTGACTGAATTCATCTACATCGCTGCTCTTCTCATCACCTAGAGGACAGGGGCCATTGACCAAAATTCATGTGGACAATGAAGGAGGTCTCGGCTTAAGTGAACCAGATATGCACCCAGTCTTTCCTTCCTATAGATGAAGTCCGGGGCAGAAGATACATTCAAGGGAATCACCAAAAAAAAAAAAGCAATTCACTTGGTAATGTACTTTTACCCATCAGAAAGAAGCGTGTTCAAGATTTTAACTCTTTTGCATCTACTGGGGAAAATAACAGCTACCAGTTACTGACCAGATCTTGTGTACCAACCACGTACTCTATTTGGTTCTTTGGCCATATTATCTTCAATCCTATTACCTTTACAGGGAAGGAATTCTTCCCTCCCACCCATTTTATAGGTAAGGAAACAAGCTCAGAAAAATTAATCTATCAAGGCCACTTAGCTTGTATATAGGAACGCCAGGACTCAAATCTAGGCCATTGGGTCCCCATGCACACCCCTACCCACAAAAGCATTTAGACACAAAAATGAGAAACAATATTCTCATATCATAACAGGATTCGTGTATAGGATTCCCTTCTGCCACCATTTAGGAGTGCGAGCCTCTGTGCTAAGTACTGGGAATGAAAAGATAGGACTAACTAAGGCTTCCTGGGCCCTGAACCAAAGGCTAGGCTCCCTCAGTACTGAATTTGAAACACATTTCATCTTCCCAGTAACCTTATGAGGTAGCGACTAACATCACCTCCCATTTTACAGATGAGAAAACCAAGCCTCACAGAGGTTAAGCAATTTGTCCAGGGTCACACAGCTAAGAACTTGGATTTGAACTCAGAAAGCCTGATCCTAGGGCCTATGCTATTCACCACAAGGGTGGCAGGTTTCAAGAGGAGCTCACAAAATTAAAAAACCCCAAGTCAGAAGCCATAGGGAGCATTACATAAATAGGTCTTTGGTTTCCATTTACTTAAGAACAGGTTATGATGGTTCTCAATATAGGAAATAAGTTGGCAAGGAAACAATGGAAGCAACAACAAATCCAAATGACTAAATGTAGCTCTGCTGATTGCTCAGATAAAGACTCCATCATCCTAGCCGGCTGCTTGCCAGCATCTCACTTTTCCATATGTGTTTGTTAAACTCCAGGGTGTAATGGCACGGCAAGGAAATGGACTAGAAATGCCTCTAAATTGTCCAACTGCCCTATGCACAATTTCTAAATATCAAAATTACTTCAACTTCAAAATACACTTGTATTTGGAAAGGCAATAATCACTTCCAAAAGAGAAATCGGTTTCTTCATTTTAGGGAAAAAAAAAAAAATTTTTTTTTTCAAAGAATGCTATACTAGAACTGAAGGGCTGCTTTGGAAAGTGTTTAAATCCTCATTGCCCAGATTCCAAGGGGGAGATCTCCAAGGCCCTCTGCCTGGGCCCCTCACCTGCATGCCGAGGGCCTCGGGTGCAGCATGAGGAATCTAGGCAGTCCTGACCTACATTTGCAAAACCTGCAGCAGGGCTTGTTTGGAACCAGATTTTCCCACAAGTGCAAAGCACCTCACAACCTAGAAACCTTTATTTTTCAATTAGCAATAATCGCGCCTCGGATAAACCTCATTGGCTACGATACTGCCACTGCGCAAAGCTAGAAACCTTTATTTTTAATTTATGAGGAAAAGCAGTCAACATATATCAGGTCACTGTCATGTGACCACCTGTAGAACCAGGCTGGGCCATAAACAAAGTTTGGTTCTTTCCAAATGGACTCTATCAGACTGTCACTCTTACCTCAAAACAGTCCCTCCAATCGGCCACCAGATATCTATCGAAGCACCAGGCACTTTGACCCTAGTGCCAGGAAAATATGTCTTCTGACTTCCCCTGGCTATGGTCCTGTTTATTTTAACATTCTAAACCCCGTATTCAAATAGCCACTAGTTCACTTTGTACAGGGCATGAACATCTTTCCCAGGTTCCTTTCACAGCTAGCAGGCCTGTGAGCAGAATGGGATAAGAGCTCACACTGAATCCAAGCAATGAGTGCCTTCCACTTGGCTCCAGCTGCATAAGCCACACTCCAACCAGCTCACCCCTAAGTAATAAAGCCAGAAGTTTATAGCCCAGGCTCTATTAGCAGTGGTGCTTAACCTTGGCCATACAGAAGAATCACCTGGGAAGCTTTAAAAAAAAAAGAAGAAAGGAAACCATCAATGCCAAATTAAATGATCATCCTTGAGGTTGGAACTTCAACATCAGTAGTTTTCCAAGTCCCCCAGGTGATTTTAGCCAAAGTTGAGACCTATAGCTCCTACTCCATCCATCACCAGCTGTGTGACCTCAGACAAGACACTTAACCTCAACCTTTGAGGACTTCAATCCTCAAAGGATTGTGGACAGACGAACCCATGAGCTAAAAATGTACACAGAACTCTTAGCACAGTGCCTGGCACAGAGTCTACTGATCTTGGCCCTGTTAAAAAGATAAACTGAGGCATATTTTATTATTCAGTGTAGAGAATTAATTCTGTAAGTAACTGCCTGGATTATGATTATTAGATCAAATCTTTGATTTCTGCTGCATTCAGGATTCTGTTCTAGAAAAAGCCACGGAGGAAGGATTGGAAAGAAAAGGCCGCAGGGGCCACAGCTGCTCAGGATCCTGTGGCACAGGGCTTATGGCAACAATTTTCTTTTTCAACAGTCCCCCTCACCACCTCCCAGGTGAAAATATTCTCTTGATAGTCTCATGCCAACTGGATGCAGTTCAACATCAAACATCTTCTAAATGGCTTCTCTCCATCTGAACGTCTGCCTTCTATTTTATTCTAATTCCTTTAGCTTTTACCCAAAAAAGTCAAACAGTTTCTACATCAACTAACAGTAAGAACTTTTCACTCAAATGATGTAACCTAAAAATGGCAAGATTTGAGCCCTTTGGGACTGAGGCCATGAGTCAAATACTAACCCAATGGGTTCTCAACCCCAACTCAAAATTTAAAAAAAATCACTTGGCAAGCTTAAAAAACAAATGCCAGTGCCCGGGCCCATACCTCGAGAGATTCATTTGATTGGTCTGGAGTGGGGCCCTGAGTATCTGTTTAATTTTAAATCTCTCTCAGGTAATTCTACTATGCAGCTGGAGTCGAGAACTATGAACCACAAAAGCAAAGAAGAAAAACAAATTGTTTAACATCTTAACATCCCAACTGTATTTTAAGCACCTTCTGGAATAAACTAAAGCTACCTTCAGAGGAAGATACCAAATATAAGAGGCCTAAAAAGAAAGCCAGTAGTGGGAAGCTACTGGTAGGAAGGCTATCCTGAGTAGGTCTTTTAACAAAAACTAAGGGCAATAACCGACACCTTCTCCCACCAGGTTGAAGCATCTAAGAATACCAGAGCCCCCAAAGGCAGAGTGAGATCTGCTGCAATAACATATGTTCCTTGTGACGAGATCCATAAATCCTATTTGTTTAAGGACATAGTTGCACAAATGTAAGGCTTTAAGCTGAATTTGCACTGATCAACATGTATGCAATATACAAATGAAGGCTCTAATTCCAATCTTGACGCTGAACTTACACATTTTCAAAAGGTCACAAAGCTTGGAATTGAAATCATACTTTAAAAAACTATAAGTAAATAAACCTACAATTGCTTATTAAACACACACACACACACACACACACACACACAGCAACACATCTGATGAATTTTCAAATGAGGGAGGTGCCCACTCCAAGGTCATCAACTTACCTCTGAATTTCTTGGGTGGATTATTAAGGTCCCCGGCTTCTGGCTGTACAACGCAACGATCATCAACCAGGCTGTGAAGACAAGGATAAATGCTATATCAAGCCAAGTCTAAGGAAACAAAACCTAAGCACTATGCAAAAATTGAACATCCAGTGCTGTTCCTGTACGAAACTTAGATGACCATGTTCTCCTGCCAGGGGCCTGTTTACGCTACAGGTTTCCCATGCAGGGAGCTAAACCTAATCCAAAAGCCCAGGTTCTGCTTCTGCAATGCACATATTAACCTACTGTTTTCTGTGGCTCTTTTCCCTTAACCATATCCATGATGGATTTGAGCAAAATGTTGAAGTCGGGAGGCGTACCAAGGGGTGAACGCATTCAGCTCATGGTAGCTGAGGGGTCCATTTGGTGCCAGGCACAGTGCTGGGCCCTGCAATGTGAGGATGAATATGAACCAGGCCCTGCCCTGAGGGAGCTCAAGGCTAGTGCAAGAGCCACAAAAGCAAATTAATAAAGAGAATATACCCTAAGGGCTATAGAGAAAGAAGAACAAAATACAGCCAGGAACTAACTGTGCCCGAGGCCATCTGAGAAGCTGCCGGCAGAGAGAATCATATGGAATTACTGGAAATCGAAATGGAGGTGGGGAAAGTGCAAAAAGTTATAAATAAACAACCAGGCCCAACTTATATACAGACCCAGTATTTAGAAGTGCAGACTGACCAAACTAACGTGTACAATTCTTTTAGAAGAACAGATTTAAAATAATGTGCTTTTTGAACAGATGAGGAAATTGAGGCTGAGAAGTTTATTTTTATTTTTTTAAGATTTTATTTATTCATTTGTCAGAGAGAGAGAGAGCGAGCACAAGCAGCGGGAGCAGCAAGCAGAGGGAGAAGCAGGCTTTCGGCCGAGCAAGGAGCCCGATGTGGGACTCACTCGATCCCAGGACCCCGGGATCATGACCTGAGCCGAAGGCAGACGCTTAACTGACTGAGCCACCCAGGTGTCCCGAGGCTGAGAAGTTTAAATGACTTATCCAAGTTCCTAAAACAGGTATTGGTCATTTGCCAAGTGACCACAGAACTTGCTGACAACTAATATACTACGGTTTTCCGGGGTTTCTTCCATTAGTCTGTGCTGCTCCTTATCCCAAAGGCAAGGCACCATTAAATAGTTTGCCTTTACTCTTACTGCCCCTTCCTCCAAAATTCCATTTCACCTCCTAAAGTCTGGCCTGTCTTTCAAGACTGACTCAGGGCCCCCATCTTCACCACGAAGGCCCTCCTCCTGAGCCTTTCCTGGAGTCGGCATTCCCTGCCTCTCCTCACCTCATTGAATGAAGCACAAATGGTGCAGTAGGCTAAGAGCTTCCTAGGGGCAGAGAAGTGCCTGCTTTTGTGGCCCAAAAGATGCCCACGCTAGTACATTTTCCTGCCCAGGAAAGGTGCTCAGTTATCTACGTGGTAGGTGAATCAAAGCGGCCAGAGTAGCCCACCAGCAGCTTGCTGCCTTTGGGTCTAAGACACAAGACCTCTCTCCATCAAGAAGAGGAAGAGTGTGGTCAATGGCTTGAGTTTTTATGCAAAAATCAAGAACAGAATGTGCACATAGAAAACTTCCACCTGGAGCCCCTGTGATGTAAATATAGTAAAGCTACCAGATCTAACATAGTATATGAAGTGGTGGGAGTGCCTTGGAATCCAATATAGGGCTGGGTTAAGGGGTAAGAGAAAGGGCCCCAGTCTAGGCCAGAAGACAAATGAATTGTAGATGGCCCTTTGCCACCTACTAGCAGCTTGACAATGACTACGTTATTTCATTCCTCCTGGTCTCAGTTCCTTCATCTGTAAAATTAAAGAGTTGGTCTCAAGGAGTCTCAAGGAGGGTGATGTTCCTCACACTTTGTTTATAAAATATACTGATACCAGGTCCCCATCATCCCCAGGCCTATCAAACCTGTGTTCCAGGACGGGACCTGAGAACTTTTATTTTTAACATGTTCCTCACGTGATTCAGAAGCACACCTCTGATACTGCATGTGCACGCACACAGGCTCTCCAAGGTCCAACTCAAGTTCTGAAGCTCAAGGAGTCAATAAAGCCATTGGGGAGGTAATCGCCATCTATACAAATGGAATGTGGCTGGGGAGCTAGATGCCAAGTTCCACAAAAACTGTCAGTCACACTGGTGCTCCATAAATGTTAAAGATATTAAAAGGAAAAAGGTCAAACTTTATTTTCCAAGTCCATTTTGAACCAAAGGAATATTCATCTGAGGTAAGTATTAGAGCCCCAAATTCAAAATGGACCATCTGCACGTTAAAGAAAAAGTGGAGGGTGGGGGAGAGGGAACCTTATCAATAATTTGTTTATAACGCTTGAGGAAAACTCTTATAAAGCAAATAATTTGTACCTGATAGGAATTCTAAGAACAGATGCTCTGGAAGAGGATGAAGGGAAAGGTGGCATTAAGATTTCAGGGGCTGCCACAAGTGGGCTCAGCTACCGACTGGAAGTGAGCCTGGGTGACTGGAGGGGCAATGGCACTATTACAAGAAATCGGGGCCACAGAGAAAAGATGAGGCATAAGGTGGGACTGAGGTTTCACAAGGCAGCCAGGTAAGAGCTGTGGGCAGACAGTGAGGAGGGTGGTGAGCCAATTTGCCAGAGACGGATAGTCAGGAAAGGTAGAGAATGGAAAGTCTACCCTGCCAAGGTCAACTGTTAGAAGCACTGGTCCTGGAGTCTGGAATGCTCACAGCTGTGAAACCCTGGGCAGGTGACCTCACTTCTCTGAAGCTCCAAGGTTTTTTGCCTCCATAAAGAGCAGTAATAGCGCTCACTATAAAGATGTGTTTAGGAATTAAAGGCATTATGTATGGACAGTCCTTAGCACAGTGCTGTAAACATCCACAGGATTCGTGGAAGTGGTGACCCCTGCTACTTATTACCATTGCTTTACCTGCTGAAAAACAAGAGGATGGAAGATTCCAACATGAGGGAAAGAAAAAGGAAGGAATCAGCCAAGAAGTAAAAAGGGACAATGAGAGAGGCACAACCGGCAAAGGGCCTCTTTGCCAAAACCCACAGAAAATAAATCATGAAGGGTGGGTCTTTAGTGTTGAGAGGTTAAAAAAAAAAAAAAAGGTAAGGACCAAGAAACAGTCACTGGATTTGGGGATCACAGAGTCAGGGATGACTGCTTTTTATCGGATGACTTTTGAAAACAAAATTTTTATACAGTGAGGTCCAATTGAGGTATACTTCTACATCTGAAATAATTTGCTCCTTGAGCCTGGAGTGACCTGAATGAGAGCCTGAGAGTACTCATTCTGCACAAATACCAGAGACCAAGCATGCTTTAAATAATAGCTATGATTAAAAGAAAGGCTCTGGCTACTCTAAGAATGAAGTTCTTAGAGAAGGTGTTGGCTTTCCTTTCCCCCATTTGAGATCAGCTCCTGCCAAATTCAACAATTCCACCCCAGGGCCTAACTCCTCCTTTCTACACAAAGACAATCTAGACCATTCATATGTCTTCTGGAGTTAACCATCTTGATTCTCCATTCTGCTTCTTTCTGCCTTTGGCGCTATTTCACTTCTCCTTTCCTCTTCTCAACAACGGGAGGCGGAGAAGGGAGAAGATAATCAAATAAAGACATTGTGGAATGTACTTCCTCTCTTAAAAGTTGGGTAAAAATTGAAGACAGCACAAAAGAAAAAAATCTGATTTACAGAACTTTGTGCAATATGTAACTTTCAAATGCACACTGCAATTTAAAATAGGCAAGGTTCTGCTTCAAAGAAGAGAGATAAGCATCGGAGAAGTTCTGGTCTTTGCTTAAATGACAAACAAGTCAGCATATGAAAATAAGAGCTTTTATGAAAGCTAAAAAGCACTTCTTTGGGGTCTGTAAAAAATAATACTAAAATTTTATCCCATATACTCTGCACTTTCCCCCTTATAT
This sequence comes from Phoca vitulina, assembly GCF_004348235.1. Lineage (NCBI taxonomy): Eukaryota > Metazoa > Chordata > Mammalia > Carnivora > Phocidae > Phoca > Phoca vitulina. The sequence continues at coordinate 34,964,271 of NW_022589716.1, read as the reverse complement.
AAGAAATAGGGAATTATAATAAATTCTGAATGACAAGAGTCCTAATTAATGAGATATTGCACTTCCAGGACTTACAGGAAAAGAGTATTTTTGTGCCAGAGGTAAACCTGGCTAACATGAGATTTGGTATCATGATTCCAATTGCCCCTGGAAAAACCAAAGTCAAATGCTAACATTCTTATCTTAGGAAAATCAGTTTTTAAGCTGGCATTAAGAGGTCTTAAAGAAATCCTGCCACACAAGATATCAGGTGCTCTTACCCCAAGGTGCTAATAAATCCATTTGTCGATCCTTCCGCGTACAGAGAACAAATGTCTCCAATATGCAGGAAACTAGACATCTTGTCAGACATGTCTTTCTCGAAAAGCCTAGACAAAGTAAAATATGCAACATTATTAGAGGGAAAGAAATGCTCAGAGGGGGAAAAAAAGTCACTGAGAGTTGGCTTAGCTCAATTTTCCAAAGCGCCCTACTTAAAAGTCAAATTTAAATGAGTGTGTGACAGGCAGGCACTTAAATGAGCCAAGCAAGGACATATGCAACAACATTTTTTTCCATATATCATTTATTTCAGGATATTCCAACCACAATAACGCTGGTTTCTAACACAACCACACCCAAATCCGATTCTACAAATTGAGGACCCTCGATAATGAATAGTGAATCTAAAGACTGCAGGGAAGTCAGCCAACAACTTGCAGTGATTAGGAGTTGGAAAGTCTGACTTATGAAACATTAACATACTCAATCTGCCTCAGGCAATGTGAAGGCAGAAGGAAACACCTGGTATATAACTCGGGTCTGGCAGTGCCTGTGCTGAGGTACCAAAGCAACAAAATTAATAAAAAGAAACCTTGTACCACAAAGCTCTAGCGGCCTTTTAAAAATTCAACAATTGTACCCACTTCATCCAAATGCCGTTTCAATTTCTTTCCTTCTCCTTCACCCAAACACTTGCAGGAGGAGAAAGGTTCTTAGCACCTGGTCCAAACCCATGTCAATGCAGGCAAGAATAATGCAGCTTAGGCCCAGGGAGAACCCCGGTCAGGAATACACATGGCTAGTTAGGGGCAGTCCTAGAAAGGGCTCTAAGTTCCAGAAAATCTCTCCACAGCCCAGAAATGATTACACACCCACACACACAAGTATCAACAAAAATACTGACATGACATAAGAATAGTCTTCCTGAGGGCCATAAATATTGAGGAGTGGGAGCCAATTATAAAAAACTAATTTAACATTTAAAAAACAAGCTTAATCAAAAACTAATGATGTACTGTATGGTGACTAACCTAATTAAAAATAAATACAATAAAATAAAAAACAAGCTTAGGGGCACCTGGGTGGCTCAGTCAGTTAAATGTCTGACTTAATTTTGGCTCAGGTCACGATCTCAGGGTCGTGAGATTGAGTCCTGCATCAGGCTCCGTGTTGGGCCTAGAGCCCTCTTAAGATTCTCCCCCTCTACACCTCCCCCTCTCAAAGAAAGACATACATACATACATACATACATACATATATACATAAAAATAACAAACAAACAAACACCAAGCTCAGTGATGTGGGAAGACAGTGTGCTGGGGTGGACCCCAGCTAACTCCCCATGGCTTCATCAGGCATCTGGTGTAGATGCACAGGGTAACCCAGGTCTTCCCAGGATCTCTCCTCCAAACCCAGAGCCCCTTAAACGTCTTTTCCAATGTCTTTGCTCAAGTTCCCTGGCTAGAAATCATTCACCTGCAAAGCCACAAGAGTTGTAACGGCGTGGAAAAGTATTCTCTCCTGAAATTGCTTTCTGGGCTCCAAGTTTGTTTTCCGTTAAAATTGTGCAGCAATGATCATCAGGAAAGCTAGGGAAGCATTTCTCCTATTTAGAAGGAGTGCCAGGTGCTGAAAAGGAACTGAAAATGAACCTCAGTTCATTGCCTGTGAGAATCTACAAGGAAAAACCAATTCCTCCAAACAACCCAGACCTGGCAAAAGAAACACCATTTCACTGAACCTGAACTTATACCTAGAGAAAGGGAGCACAGGAGAACACATTCTCAAACAAAACAGTCAGCATCTGTAGACCATGTAGAAAGACACACAAATCATGTGCACAGGGACAATCTGCCAGCCAAGTTCCACTCTCCAAAATCGAATCTATCATTTTGTCATTTCTTCCTAATGCCCAAAGGCAAACCAATGTTTTAAACAACATCCAAAAAAGTGGCACAAATGAAAAATACTAAGGGCATTAATATTTCCCTTATGTGCTTATACTTAAAAGACTTATCATAAAGGGTCAGGAAGTCAACACAGTTCTGGGACTGATTCTTGGAAAACAAGTTCTGTTTGATTTTGAGACACACCAAATTGGTGTGTTCACACTCTGGCCTCCCCAAAGGACACAGGGGAGTGCTGGTACATGACCTCAGCTCAGTCAGGAGGGCCTCATCTAGTGTGACTAACTCTGTCCTTTGGACCATTTGGCCCCAGTGGAGACCAGGCCAGGAAGTAGCAGTGTGACCCTGGTTTTCTTAGCTTTCCTCACCACCTGGTTACCTGACTAAAAGATTCCAGGCTCTTCATGGAAAGAAGCAGACACAACTCAGTGTTCTGGAGTGATGCACTCAATATTGCCTGCAGGTGATCGCTGAAACAGATGTCTAGACACAGTGTTTCTCTAGCACAGCCCTGCAGTGTTACCATTTCTAATAATGATGACTCACCTTTATCGAGCATCATCATGCCCCCCCCCATTGTGCTAAGGCCTTTACAAATGTTCTCTTACTGAAGCCTCATGACCACAACGTGAGGTGGGTACTACTATTATTCTCATTTTATTATTGAGGAAACCAAGGTACACAGAGGTGAAGATGCCCAAGGCCAGGGTTGTAACTCAGGTCTACCTGACTCTTAAGCAGAGCTTCTCATCAACAACGACCCTTGGAACATGGGAGTAAAATGTCAACCACCCTTATTTCCTGGGTGGTAAGATTACAAAGACCTGATTTTCTGTGTTATGCCCAATTCTATTTCCTCCTTTTTCTATTTTGGTGTTTCCTCATTTTTCCACCATGGCCACATAACACTTGGATAAGTCAGAAAAAAGAAATTAATCTTCTTCCTGACCATGTTTATTAAGTAGAAAACTAAATAATAAACTTTAGCCATATTTTATGTTTTTCCTAGAAAACAATCAGGACATCCCCCACAGTTAATGATCCTCAAATGGGCAATCTGCCAGAGGTCCCAATTTTAAAGAAAAAAACAAAAATGGGGGGTAGGGGAGTACAGTTCTTTCCCAAGGATCTCAAGCCATAAGTCTCCTCAAAAGAGACTGGGCAAAAGCCTTCCTGGTCTGCCTGGCAGCTCTAGAGGTCTCCCCTCACCTACCATTAGTTAAGTGGAAGAAGAAGAAGGAGGATAAGGGAGAGAGGGAGGAGAGGCCCTGAGGCAATCACCAGCCATCCTGGAAGGAAAAACAAAGGCCAAGAAAGTGAACAGAACAGGCCTCTGGAGCCTGGAGGGGAGGAGGTGGAAAGTCAGCCAGTGTGTGATGGACCTGGCAGCAATCTTTTGGAAGACTTCCTGTTGTTCAGAACAGGGTGGGAGAACCTGTCTCTTTATCTGATCCTGGACCACTTGTGCTAGCCAACTGCTCACAGCTGGACCCAGTGCTCCCATGTTGCTCACACAGTGGCTGAGGACCCCTTAGTACAAAAAGAGCCAGTGCCAACCTGCCATCTGCCTGACCCTGGGACATCAAACACTGTATCGACACCCAGGGCTCTTTGTTAATAAACTCTGAGTTGGTCCCACAACATCTATGAGAAGGGTCAGGTGGTCAGTTGCAGAGCTCCAACCTTCTCTCTGGATACAAGCTATGATTATTAGCCCAACACTGCCATCCGGCCCACTTAAACCTCTCTGTTTTTGTTTCATCTGGAAAATGAGGATAACACTTAACTATGGGGGTTGTTGTAAGGAACAGATGAAACAGTGCATGAAAAGTGCTTGGTACAGAGACTGGTAGACTTTCACTCCTCAATGCTGGCTCTTTATTATTTTTTAATGAGATGAAGTGGAATTCAGGAAGATTCTAGGGCTTCAAAATTTAAACTCAGCAAAGGAAAGGATCCTCTGTTTAAAGTTGGGTGGAGGGGGTACACCTGGGTGGCTCAGTTGGTTGAGCATCTGACTTTGGCTCAGGTCATGATCTCAGGATCCTGAGACTGAGCCCTGAGTCAGGCTCCTCATTCAGCAGGGAGCCTCACACTGCCCGCTGGCTCAGCTCCAGGTCTCTGTCCACTGAAACTGCTCCCTGAGCAATGTGTAATGAAAAGGGACATTTGATTCTACTCAAAAGAATAAAAACACAAATTCAGAGAGATCCTTGGAGAACAGAAACCAGAGGTCCTCCAAATCTCTGGTCTCAGAATCTGTGTTGCTCTTTGCCTTTTCTACACCCTCTCTGGTCATCTTGTCCCCTCTACTGACTCCTGTGACTTCTATAATTCCTAAATCTGTACCTCCTAAATCTGTACCTCATGGCCAACAACTACTGGGATTCAGCTCCTGGATACCAACAGCATCTCAATGTACCAAAAAGAATTCACCCGTCTGCCCAATCTGTTGCTCTTTCTCCCTACCCATGTCATCTACCACTGCAAAGCCTGAAGCACCTCCAGTCTTCCCTCTCCTTATCCCTGCCACAGGGCCTTTGCCCATGTTCTTCCCTATCCCACCCCCTGTCCTAGTTAAAGCAAGATCAGTTGGTCTGGGGATGTTTTGCAAACCATTTTATTCCGATCACCAATGCCTAGCACATGGTAGGTGCTGGTAAATAATTTAGCAAATAATGAAGTCTGAGCATCAAATCTTACTGATCTTAAGTTTTAGTCTATCTCTTGAATCCTCCAATTCTTTTTAACTCTTCTGCCCCCACCCAAATCTCAGCCAGGATCATTTCTCAACTGGGCTGCATAAAGACTCTCTCTGAATCCTTCTTTGCCCCCTCAATCTATTCTACACATACAACCAGCATGATCTTTTTTTTTTTTTCCCCAGCATGATCTTTTAGACACATACATCAGACCATGTCATGCCCCTGCTTAAAACATTCCAAAATCTCTTTGGGAGTTCTCATGATCTGGTCCTTGCCTACCTCCCCCTCCTCATCTCTATGTACTCTCTATCTGCCTTCTACACTCTAGCCATGATGAACTTTCTCCAGATCCCCCAATGTGCTAGGTGCCTTTGGACAAGCTGTAACTGCTGCCTGACATTCTTCCCCACATGGTACCCTCATTACCCTAGGGCGCTACCACTGTCCGAAAATTGCTAACTCACTGGTTTGCTTATTAACTTGTCTTCACCACTAGACTGTCAGCCCATGAGGACAGCACAGCCGAATTCTTCTTTCCTACTGAATCCTAGTGCCTCGTACTGTGCCTAGGACATGACAAGCAGATTTGGATCCAAAGTAATTGTGTCATCTTATCTGTTACCTAAAAGAACGTAAAGTATTTTTAGGTGATTGTTTACCTAAAACTAACAAAAATCAAGTTTATACTGTTGGAGCAAATAGAGAATAGAGCTTTGTTAGAACTTTCAATAGATTTCTATGAGAAATTTGGGAGCCAGAAAAAAAATATCTAACTTCTGTCCCTGGCAGAAAGTACCCCTACCCCACTGACCAGCCTGTGTGTGTCTAAAAAGGCTAGTAACAGAACACCTGAGTCTGAATTCCAGCTTTACGTGCTTAAGCAACTGACATAACTTTTCTGAACTTCAGCTCCATCAACCGATTAAAAGAAAAGGGGAGGAGGGAACTTTTCTTATCTCTCAGGGTCATCATGAGGGGTAAAAGAAATAATCCCCACAAAGTACTCAGCCCAATACATGGCCCTTACTAAATACTCATTTTTATATGAGACTGAAATGAAAATGTTCACTTTTCTTCCTCCAAAGCTTTCACTCACTTCTGCCCATAACTTGTCCTTCTTCTACTTGATATATGCTTCTTACTTTGTCGACACTGTTGGAAACAAATCAACACAAGTCCCAGAAAGGTTTCAATCCTCTGTAAGCCTAGGAGGTAAGTAATACTTGGACAGGTCATCCAAGGTATTGCTGCTTTTTGGCCCCCAAACTCACCAAGACCACCAGACCTCAACTCCACTCTCATTTCTAACATCAAACCAGGCCCCTGTGGGAGGAAGGGAGGGGGTGAGGTGGAAACCTGTTCAAAGAAATAATTCAATATTTAGAACCTCTTCCACTTTGGTGTTAAGAAAGGCTAAATCACAGCCTCACTGAAAAATAAGTATATTCATATTAAGCATCAGGATAGGTTTTGAATTTTTTCTTTTTGCTAAAAGCTTTGACCGTGGCAGAAAACTCACTTATTGTAATTTTTCCCATCTATTTCTCCTGTACACATTGAACTAATTGCATTATATTCGTTTTTCTAAAAAAAAAAAAAGCTCAATTCTCGCCTACACACAATTCAGAATTTAAAAGTTAGCAACTCCTGAAAAGAGATGAAATTAGAACACTTTCATTAACCACGAAGTTACCTAAGGTATCACGTAATCCTAGACAGGCAAGGGAGGAAATCAGAAGCTTTATTTACACCAAGTAAGGACCCCAAAGCCAGGGACCCAAATATTCTGATTGGAAGATTTTTATTGACACACAGAAGCAAGTCTCCTTTATTTAAGATGAAGCCACCTGGCCCTTGGGGCTATAATGGGGGGGGGAGCCCCACTGACACTGCCCTTAAATTTGGTCCTTCTAAGCACTGGTGTCAGGAACTAAGCCCCCCCCATACCTGCCCCCCTCCCCAGTGCACCGTTCTTTCCCTGATCTCCAAGCTCTCCAGCATTTGACCACCCAATTATCTGAGCTTTGACAATCTTATATACATCACTCAAGACATTCAAAATACTCCCCAGAGGCCTGGATTGTAATCATTTGCCTTTCTTAAACAGTTGGCTAGCAGGGAATAGCTCATCTATTTTTAACGCCTTCCACTTTGATGTCTTTAACACCAGATGTGATAGAACCTGAGACCAATAAAGCACTGAAACAATCTAATTTCTATTATAGGACATAACTCCATCTAAGTCCAAAAGCTACAAGGAGAACTAAGTAAGGGTTGTAGAGTAACAGCTATAAAGGGAGTTATATTTGAAGCTACTATTCTCAGACATGGAGAAGAACCCACGCTTTATTATTTTTTAATGACCCATCCCATTGCAGAACTTTTAGAATGCTTGGTATAATCTTGCCCATCTGGAAAAGATGAACATAAGACAAGTACCACTAGCTTCCAAGTTTTCAGTGTCCTTTGCAATTCAGGAGGTGCTTTAGCTGGGAAGCAATTTTTCTTTTTCTTTTTTCTTTTTTTCCCCAGAAACAGCTTAAATGCATCCCCATGCATATATTTCTAAACAAAATCCAGACTTAGGGATAATCAATTACATCCTGCTCCCTAAGCCTTCAACTTCTCCATCTCTCACCTGTTCCATACCACCACCCACCTTTTAAATAACCTAGCTATCCTATAAGCTAGTGGCTCTCAGTGACACCCCAACACTCTTTCAGAGGTTCTTCAAAGTCCTAACTATTTTCATAACACCAACACTCTATTTACCTTTTCACTCCATCTCTCAACACGACAATGGAGTTTTCCAGAGGCTGCAGGACATGTGAGGTCTCAAAGACTGAAGGCAGAAACAGGTATGTGATATGTGACTCAAGCTATCTTCCATTAAGCCAGATGGCCAACAATTTGCAATAATGTAAAACAGTGCCACTCTCTAATTTTTTGTTTTGTTTTGGAAAATACAGCTGTTGTTCATTTTTAAAAAATGTTACTGGGGCGCCTGAGTGGCTCAGTATGTAAACCCTTGGTTTCAGCTCAGGTCACAGTCTCCAGGTCTTGAGTTCAAACCCCACATCGGGCTCTGCGCTGGGTGTGGAGACTGCTTAAGATTCTCCCTCTCCCTCCACCCTTCCCCCCCTCTTAAAAAAAAAAACGTTACCGCATTAATGTGTGATTGGCTTATTTTTTTGTGTTGTCTCAGTGTTCATTTTCTCAGTGGTAAATTCTAACGAGATAAATACAGATTGTTATAACTCATATCAACTGAAGTTTTGGGGTCCTCAGTAATTTCTAAGCATGTCAAGAGTTCCTGAGACCCAAAAGTTTGAAAAATGCTACTATAAATTTTAAGTTTTGGGTCGGCACTGGCTGTGTACTTAGGACTCATACTGCATTAATATGAAAAATTGGACAAGATTAAAATATAAAACATACAACATGCAGGACTTTAGAGAGGACCCCCTGATTTGAAACCGCCTTTTTATTCAACACATTCATTGAATACCTACTACGTGCTATCCCTGGGCCAGGTGTGCAGGGTATAAATAAAAAGAAGACAGTCAAGGTCTCTGTTCCCATGATGCCTATATTCTCATGAGGCAGAGAGAGAGTTTGTTTACAGGCAAGACAAATCGGGTAGTGTTAAGTACTAGGCAGAGAATTGAAACTGAATGATATGACCATGTGACAACTTACTTTTGTCTAGTCAGAGAGTGCAAGTTGAGATATTTAAGCTAAGACCTGAAAGTCAAGACAGAGGCAGTCATGCAAAAAAATCAGGCGAAAGAGCATTTTAGGCAGAGCCAACAGCTAGTACAAAGACCCTACGGCAGAAAAGAACTTGGCAAGTTCGAGAAACAGACAGCCAGCCACAACGTCTGGAGCATTAATGGGAAACGAAGAAAGTGCAGGGTAAGGTCAGAGAAGAGAGAAACCAGGGCCAGTGGGACTTCCCAAGTGAGGGTAAAGAGTCTGCCTTTTATTCTAAGTGTGACAGGAAGTTTATAACCTTGACCAAGTTTCTTACTCTTTCTGGAACTCAGTTTCCTCATCTGCAGAATGGGGATCATGAGAGCTTGCCTCATAAAGTTGTGTTGAGGATTAAATGTGTAAAAGAAAATAATGGGCTTACTTAGCACATAGGAAGTAAAACACTGCAAACACTTTTGTTTGCTGTGATTATTCTTATTGGCTAATTTGTTGTATTTTCAACTCTCGTGAATACTAAACTTACTAAACTTTTGAGGGCTTACCATTAGTTGAGGATTAACCCTATCAACCAGTAAGTTCACACAATGAATGGATATAGACAAGGGACACAACGTGAGACGTATTTATCTGAATTTATCAGTGCCAACTCCAGCAGACTGTTCTCCCCACTATTCCCAATAAGACCCAGGCCCCCAAAGTACAGCCATGTGAAGAATGAATGACTGAATCCCACCTTCATAGCCCCCTCTGGGTCTACCCTTCAGTCAGTAAGTTTTGCCACTTGGCCTCAAAGTACAGTGCACTTGGAAAGTTATTCTTCCGCTAAAAAATGTAACCAGTGGAAATCCATCAGTCTTCTCTGTTCTCTCTTGGCATAGCCACATCACCTCCACCTCCTAAAAAACAGAGGGCCTTTGCCAAAGACTTAGTGCTGGTTTTATTGCTGCTTGCTTTAAAAATGATTGTTGAAAAAGAATAAAACCAAAAGGCTTCCTTTAAAGATAGGCAGCAAAGAGAGGGGAGGGCTCGTGCACGAAGACTTAAAAGCGCCTGGAGATTCAGGAGGCCATCGGCAGCTGGTCCCCCAAAAACATGGATGAGACCTGGGGGCCACAGCTGCCACCAAACACAAAAAAGCCGCACTTCACTTTCAGGGCAAGCAGCCCCCCAAGGGCAAAGCCAGGCAAACCACAAGGCCTTTCAGAGGGAAAACAAAAATATGCATGGAAAAAGGAAGAGTTGCCCGCATTTGATGGATCTCCTGGCTGGAGGCCAAGGACACTCCTTCTAGAGGAGCACAAGCCTCCTTAAGATGCCCTCGCCCAGGTACATATATGGTAATATGGCTGTAAATACAGGGAAGAGAAAACTTACATTTGCAGATGACTCTTCCAAGACAAGGAAAGAGGTTCTCTCTTTACAACCATCTCTGCTTCTGTGACTAGGTACTCTCACGGTTAATTTTGGAACTTCCTTTGAGCAAAGACTCTTGACAATATCATCTTTATTGTGAAACGAAGATGAGCAACACAGTATTTTTGAGTTGGTCACCCGGGGCCGGCAGCTTCCCTCGCCCCACCCTCATACACATTTATGTGCAGCCCCCTCCTTGCCTTCTTGTTCAATTAGCAGTTGATCAGATTGTCCTCAGAAATGCAGTGTGTCCCCATCAAGGGATAATTTATTCTACTGCAAAAAGCGCTTCTCGCGGAGGATAGAAAAATTGCATTCTGCTTTCGTTTTCAGACAGTCCCAAAGGAAGTCACCAACTCAGAAGTTTCAACTTTAAGCAGGGCCCTCTATGACCATCTCAGAAACAGCAGTTGTAAACCTGTAGTTCAGGGCAATTCTCTAGTTTAAATGTTGCTCATTAGACACACAAGAGATACACACACAAAGATAAACCTACTTGCCTTTTCACAAACATGCCCACTAAATAACCTATTCTCCAAACAGGTACATCATCTACATGGTTATTTTAGAAAAAAAGATGTCAATTCTGACGTGTGCTCTCGTGTTTCCTATTCTCCAAGGCCAACATAAGAGAAGCCAATCAAAAGCTCAAAGTTGCCAGTCAGAAAATTTTATATTTGGTGGGTAGAGATCATCTAGCTAAAATTCCTCATTTTATAGGTGGAAAGAGCAAACAACAACAAAAAAACCTGAATGACTTCTTGTAGGCCACACAGCCATGTACTGGCCAAAGCTAATAGACTACAGGGCTCTAGAAACCAAAGCCAGTACTTGGGGCATGAGGGGGAGAGGGAGTGGTATTTATTTTATTAAAACATTAAAGTCAGACCCAGTCTGAAGAGACACCCCTCTGTTCACAACCTGAACCACAAAAAAAAAAAAAAAACCCAGCAAATCAAATTAGGTTAACATCCTCAGAGAGCAAGAAAAGTCTCACTCAGTCTGGGAAAATCACTCTAGGACAGGGTTTCTCAACCTCAGGGCTGTTTGACATTTGGAGGCAGATAATTCCTTGTTGTGGAGGACACATCCTATGTATCGCAGGATGTTTAGCAGCATCCCTGACCTCTACCGACTAGATGCCAGGAGTACCCACTCTCCCTCGGTTGTGACAAAAAAGTCTCCAGACATTGCCAAAAGTCCCTGCAGGGCAAAATCACCCCACCGCTTGAGAACCACTCCTCTAGGACAGAGGCTTTGTTTTGTTTTAACTTCTGAGACTTTTTGCAAGCATGTATTATTCTACAACTTGGCAGCAACGACCCAAAGCAGGTATTTTTATACCTATTCTACAGAGGAGGAAACAGAAGCACAGATGTGACATGTTTTGCCCGCACCCAAGAGACAGTCAACACTCAGACGTCTGGAGTCCCCATCCTGCGGTTCGGCAGGGCAATACCATTACAACCTGAGAGCAGCTTCGTTTCACTACCTGATCATTACCTCCACTCCCTTTTATTAACACTCAACAATTTCCCACACCTCAGGCCCTCCAAAGAACTGTTCTGAGCAACATCTCCCAAGCTATCAAAAGGAGCTGCATGACACATGTCCACACGGCCCTCACTCCGCTTTCCACAGCAAAAGGGGCTTTTCAAAGCAAACCACCAATTCAAGAAATATTTAATTAAATATTAGATTCTTCTGACAAGCAGCCTACATACTTCAAAGGGAAACAAAACATGGAGATAAGTAACTTCATTCGACAAATGTTTGGTGGACACTTAACTATTTGTCAGGTGCATTTGTAGGTTAAAAATCAAAAAGGCCCGTGAGGAAAAGACATATAAAGTGCTAGGGAGTTTCAAATCACAAATATTTTCAAATGATCAGGAAAGGCTTTCCAGAAGAGGAAGGAGGCATTCAGGTTGGGAACAGAAGTATTTGGCAAGGTGGGTACAGATGGGGTGAGTATGGGGACGGCAGGGCAGAAAGCATGTGGGCAAAGACACAGAAGCAGACATGGTCACACACACAAATGCACCAGGGCAAATCCATGAACGTCCCTAAGTCTAGGTGTTGTGTCAGCTTTTTCTATTCAGAAATATGCACACGGTAACGTTCTGAAACTTTTTCTGCAAAACAAAAATCACTTCCCAAAGCTCCTCCTGAAATGCAAACAAACAAGGAGCTTGGAGGTTAGTGATGTTTTTTCTTATGTCCATCTTTTTCTAATGAGCAACATTCTATCAAGCAGTCCACAAGTTCTGCTAATTGGAAGGGTCATAAAACATTATAAAACCTAAGTTGCTGAAAGTGTCTGACAACATCATGTTAAAACGCAGCCTTGTCCATATCTGGGACTTCCCAACCTTAAGTAGGTTCTACATGTACCGTTTGGTTTCTACCTCTATCTGAAACTGCCAATAAGAGAGTCCCCAAATGAAAGCATGAAAGTTCCCATTCTTGTCAAAGAGAGTCCTGCCAGGCCTACATGCTCACCTCCAGTGGGTGACTTCGCCTATCTTTCCACTTCACTGAAAATGAAAAGCCTGCTAGGGGCAAGTACATAGGTCAGTTTTGACAGGTGAGAGCCAGCCAGGAAAAAATAACCATAAAAACAAGGCAAGTACTGAAAAAGCACAGGGGGTTGGTTCACTGTAGAGGTTCTCATACTTTCAAGTGTACATGAATCCCATGGGGATTGTGCTAAAAGGCAGGTTCTGATTCAGCGGGTCTGGGGTGGCTCAGAGTCTACATTTCTAACAAGCTCACTGTTGAAGCCCGTGATGCTAGTTTGATGACCACAAATGGAGAAATAAAGACGTAAAACAATGTTTCTCAAACTTTGGACTGCAACCCACAGTAAGAAATACACTACACTTACAACCCAGTGTTCACTGTGTGTGTGAGAGAGACAAAGAATTGGGGGAGGGAGAGTTTGTGGCAATGTACACAGTTCCTTCCAAGTATCCATACAATATGCTTTGACATTCTCTAGTCCCCTCTACTTCATTAAAAAACCGGTGATGGAGGCCCACTACACTGATTTCAGGACCTCATAATGGGTTGTCATACAGTATGAAAAACATGGATGCAGAACAAGAATAACAAGAGTAACATGCCTGCTCATCTGGGGAGTACTACTGTATTAAGACACCAGTATACTAAGGTTATAACTGATACCAAAGTGAAAAGTTTTGATTCAGAATCCTTTTTTAAAAGGAAAAGATGTGTTGACTACGTTTTGGAAATACTTTCATTGAAAGCATTCAGGTTTTAAGTTTCCTTCATTTTGATTTGTTTTCTGACCTGTATGAGGAGAACAAGAATACCTATCTGACCCTGAGAAGAGGTCTCTAAACACCATTTCCCACTCAAAAGAACTATGGCTCCTTGGACAAAAGGCTGATTCCAGGTCTGGGACAAGAAATATAGAAGATGAGCCTGGAACACTCATATCAAAATCAAGAAAGCTATCAAAGACTACTAGGGTTGTGTTTTTGGAGCCAATTTGAATAGCCTTTCTCTTGCTGAGCAAAAATGGGCACTTTGATCATCAAGAAGGTAAGCAACACAAAGAGAAACATATAAAATATGTTTAAATGCACCACTTCATACAGATACTAACCAAAAAAACATACCAATTGGTCATCTTAGTACAAGGGTTTCTAACCAGTAGCACAGCTAGTACTGTGAAATGGATAATTCTGTGTTGTGGAAGGGCTAATCGATGTATTGTAGGCTATTTATCAGCATCTCCAGCCTCTAGCCATTGGATGCCAGGAGCACCCTCTTCCTAGTTGTGACCACCAAAAATGTCCCCAGATATGCCCAGTGTCACCACACTGACAACCACTGCCATGTATCATGGTAGGGTATCAACTTGTTATTTTTGAAAACTGGTAAAATACAAAAAGAAATTTAAGTACAGATCTTGTCTTTCTTTACATGAACTACATACCCCAGGAAACAAAAAACTTAGTGGAGGGAAATTTCTTTTTACAAAACAGTTCAGCTAATGAATGAAGAAAGAAAAATAGGAGTTTCATAAGTCCAAATGAACTAATGGATTAAGGAAATGAGCATCAATGTTTGCTAATATCACAAGAAGACATACCCACACATATCACACACTCCCCTGAATAAAGTTCAAAAAAATAGAAGTGCCCCCCCAAAAAAACCCTGATTCTGATCAAGCCTCTACATTTAACAACCAGATATGATATATACAGGGAACAGAGGAACATGTTCAACTATACCACACTGACACAGTGAGCAAAATCTTAACTATATGAAAATAGATCACCCAGTTTCTTCAGTAACGACCATAAAATGCATGGGGGGAAAAGAGGTGTAGAGGAAACATACAGATTAAAAGACACATCAACCATTTGTAATGTATTGACCTTATTTGGATCCTAATTCAAACAAACTGTTAAATATCCATATACATTATTATTACATGTACCTAGATGTATATATATCATATGCATGTGTGTGTATACATGCACTTACATATGTTGGAAGGAACTGAGAACACAAACTCAATTAAAAAATGTCTTTTTTCCCTTGAGATGGGCAAGAATACTATGATTTTTTTTTAAATCCCAATACTAGAGATACATACTAAAAGACAGATGAACTGGTATGCCTGGTATTTGTTTCCAACTCACCCAAGAGGAGAGAGTGTATCAGAATACAGGTGAACGCAGAATAGTCATGGATTGATAACCGTGCAGGGTGGGTGAATTAGCAAAGAGGGGTTCGTTATACTAAGATCTCACTATTAGACATATTTCAAATTTTCTATAGTGAAGTTTTCCTTTTAAGGTCAAACAGAAAAGAGTACCTGGCCCTAACTATCTCACAGAATTAGGTTACCCTGAAGAAGAAATAAGAAATCCTGTATTGAAATGAATGATTACTAGGCTTCATCCCTGTAATAAGACAGCTAACTTTTGAAGAGTGCTTTACCTTCCATTCACTTTTCTTTAAAAAACAGTATAAACTGAATGAGAAAACCTGGATTCTATGATGGTGATGAAACCTGAATAAGTTTTTTTTTACCCTAGTGATTCCATACATGTCACCACTCAAATGCAATCCCATCAAACGTGCAGACACCTTCAGAAAAATCAAGACACAGATGTCTATTAACAAGAATAGAGGTTCAGGATCGAGTGCAAACAGCAAGGTACCAAACTTGAAGTACTGTATGAGTCCTTTTTTATGAAATTTAAATATACATGGAGGAGTCTGGAACCCTCACCTTGGATGGTGGGGTTGGGGGTGACTGGTTCGGTTTTGCTGCTTATCTTTATTTCCTATTGTTTTACTTTAATTGAATATGCTTATCTTATGCAATTAAGTAACAACATGTATGTACATTATAAATTTGTACACACGAAGGGGTCCACTTCACTCATCAGAGAGAATCGCTTATGTGGAACTTTGTATCCCCCAAGGACAATGCTAGAGAGCTGAGCATGAGTTCTCCTTGTGTAATTCTGTAAAATGAGACCTGACAGATAAGGGTGGTAGCAAAGTACACAAAGTCTGTGTTGAAGAAAAACCACCAGGAATATTATTAGGTTCTTAAAATTCGTTATCCAAACCAAAAGAATATTCCCTTCCTACTAAAGTGGGTTACAATCCCAGATAAGCCATGTGATTAATGAGACAGTCTAGAAATCTGGGTTTGACCCCCAAACAAGTTCCAATCTGGTAGGTGATCTTGCCAGCCTCGCGAGTCTCTTCAGAAAGGACAATGTAGCTCAAGGATGCGGAGAACCACACTAAGAGTTCTGAGACCGTTAAGAAATCCTCAGGGAAATAAATTATGGCTTACCTGAAAACACCGGGCTCCTGCAGGATCTGATCCTGACTCCCTCTACCACCTGAACGCCTAGCACTCTCCCTCAGCTGCAACCAACTTGGCCTCCTGACCTTTCCCTAACCTGTTGTACCTGCTCCCATCTCAGGGCCTTAGCACTTTCTGCTCTAGCCCTTTGGAATGTCCTTCTCCGCCAGATAATTACACAGGCTAACCTCTCACTTCCTTCAGCTCTCTGCTCAGACGCACCCTATTAGAGAGCCCTTCCCTGATTCCAGATCCCCTCCCGAGTACTCCTCTATCCCCTTTACATTGTTTTGTTGTTGTCATTTCTTTACTATGGTAAAATATACAAACACAAGATAAAACGTGCCATTTTAATCATTTTTAAGTGTAAAATTCATTGGCATTAACTTCATTCACAGAGTTGAGCTACCAACACTACCATCCCTTTCCAGAATTCTTTCATCTTCCCCAGATGAAACTCTGTACCCATTAAACAAACTCCACATTTCCCCAGCCCCTGGCAAGCACCATTCTACTTGTCCTCTTTATGTGTGGCTTATTTCACTTAGCATAATGTTTCCAACCTTCACCCGTCTTGTAACGTGGATAACAATTCCATTCCTTTTTAAGGCTGAATAATATTCTTTTATGTGGACATACCACTTTTTGTTTATCCATTCATCTGTCAGTGGACACTTGGGTTGTTTCCACCTTTTGGCTACTGTAAATAATGCTGCTTATGAACATGAATGTAAAAATATCAGTTGAGTCCCTGCTTTCAATTCTTTTGGTTATATACCCAGAAGTGGAATTGCTGGAGCATTTGGTAATTCTGTTTAGTTTTTTGAGGAACTGCCATATTGTCTTCTGCAGTGACTGCACCATTTTACATTCCCACCAACAGGACACAAGAGTTCCACTTTCTCCAGATCCTCACCAACATTTGTTATTGCCTGTTCCCCTTTACTTGGATGTTTTTTTTATCTGTAGCACTTGCTACCTGTTATACAATAATATTTGCTTATTTGTAATGCCTACTTCCCCCCAACTAGGATTTAAGCCTCTTGGGAACAGGAATTTCACTGTTGTATGCCCAGCACTTAGAACATATCCCAGCACATAGTAGGTGCTCAAGTAATTGTTGAAGGAATAAACACTTGGATAATAACAACTTTAGCAGGTATTAGACATTCATAAAGAGATTTATCACACCAAATGCCTTAAACTGTGTGCAGCTGAGGGAAGACCCTAGCCATAGTTCAATAGGAGGAACAGCTCCACAAGTGATGGTTTTAGTGGTGTTTTCAGCTTATGCTCGTTAGCAATAAACTCAGAACCAGAGACACTATAAAAATTGGTTGGAATCATAAAAATTATGTCATTCATGTCACTGACTTCAAGCCTTAACTGATTTCATCCAAAGAGCGTGCAAAAGCTTAAAACAGCAAAAGTAAACTAAAAAATTGCATGCATTTCCAGTTAATAAAGAGCCTGCAAATGCAATGTGTTTTATTTCAAAAGATCAAACCAACAGTAAACAAGATGCGACATTGGCCTTGTGTAAACTCCTTAATTAGATGTATCCAAGGACAGCTTGACCTAGAAACCTAACTTCAGCCCTATTTTTGTTGTTGTTGTTGTTTTCTGTTGTTCATATTTGGCGTTTGTTGTTTCATTTTGGTTTGTTATTTAACAGCTGCTTGTCAAGAACTCAGAATTTCCATGAGTTCATTATAAATGAGCTAAAGAGCCATGCAACTTTTTTTGTCTAGAAGTCAGCTAGTTGTATACCATTGGATTAGAAGTTTCATTTCTATCTCTAATACCCTGGTCTTCCCTACTTGAAAATATTTTGAGGACAAAGGCAAGAGATTTATCTTGTTGGGTACATCTTCCCTTTCTTCTAAGCAACCATTCCATCTCTCATTCCTAAAGAAAAGATGCCAATTCCCTCCAAAAGGCAACCACTTTGTTTAAAAATGGGTAATACTATTGTCAACCCCCAACAATTTCATGGGTCTCAAAGTAGAGGCCAGGAGTCATTCATTTAGAGCATGAAGAAGTTTCCCTGCCTGGTAAGAAGGAAATCTTGATAGTATATTCTGTTCTGATTTGAATTATTTAAAGAACAGACTGTACTTTCAACACACACACACATGCATGCATGCACACACAAGAAAAAAAAAGAAATGAAAAAGTGTTCTGCACAACCGGCCATAAACCAAACTGAAGAGTATATGTAAAGATACCGATACTTCACAGTTTAGACTCACTGCAATTTAAACTATCAAATTATTCAGACTGAGAAATATCTGATTCTTTTAACCTCCTCAGATGCCTTGATGTAGATGATCAAGATGGATTTCAGTTATGAGATGAACCTAATGCTGGACTTAGACAATGTTCCTCGTGGTATGGTTTGGTTTTGCTTACTCTCCTCATTCAGGCTTTCAGCATACAGCTTTCTAAGAGTCAGTATAACCTCTAATACCTTCTCAAATAGCCACAGTCTTATCCCTACATCTACAGCTACATCGTTTCCTTCTTAAATCAAGGTAAATATTATTATTCATTCATCACTGGTGGGACATAAGCAAGAGTTATTTCATTAACAGAAATAAGTTTACCATTTTTCCTAGCTTCTCCCTTCACCTCTTCCCCCCAGCTTAAATGCATTTGTGGAACACAATACAGTCCCACAACCTGGAGTTACACCTTGCTTTCACTGTGCACCAGCTACTGGGCAAGTGTTCTTACTCTCTACACCTCAGCTTCTTCACCTGTACCTGACTCACTTTCTGTGATATATGGCTCTGGACCTGGCTTACAAGTACTTCATGTGTCAGTATTATTTTTAGTAACAAGTTGGAGAAGAGTCTATGGATCAGTTTCTCCTGGTCTGCAGCTTACTCAAAAGAGGGGAACTTAACCCTTTCCTTGGCCTTTTGAGTGCCCAAGTAGCCATGAAAGTCAAGAGAACTCCAAGAACAAACTACATCCCACACATCCAAAGGCTTCCCACTCCACCAGCACTCCTAAGGATCTTATCAACAGGAAACAAAAGCACTATACTACTATAATGAAGTGTCTGCCTTTTATTTTCTAATTTAAAAAGCCCAAAGATTGTAGCCCAGGGAACAGCTAAATATTTAGAATGTTAAAGAAGTTACTAAGACCCGGTCCTCTACCCGTTACCCTGTTGTCTACCCTGTTCCTGGCCATTTCGGAAGAAAAAACTTGTGATGGCCAAATCCGCAGCAATGGGGATGTATATACAGCTGTTAAAACCTCTCTTTCTTAAAGTGCAGTCTGACCATTTGGTGCGGGTGGACAGGAGCTGCTTGTCTTTACAGATAAATGCTGCCCCCACAATAAGCACCTAAACAAGAGGGACTCAGATTCCTTGACATTCAGGCGGCTTCAAGTCAAGGACTGGATGCTACTCTCTCATGCTTCAAGAACTAACTTCCCTTTTTATAGTACTAATTCTTTCAAATTGCCAGCAACCACTTTCATTTCTTGCAATCCAACCTACTCTGATTAAACACATGTTACAGCAAGAAAAAAAGTGACTATTTTTGAAAGACAGAGGCAGTTAATTTTTGCTTACATATCTTGGCAGATGAAATGTACTGCATCCTTCAGAATTTAAATCATCAGCACGCTGCCAGGCACCAATGGGCATTCCTTTTATTGCTCCATTTAATGGCTTTTTCCCCTCCTCTCATAAACCTTCAGGCTGCTTTAAGTCTGAGCCTTCGCCAAAAGTGATAGGCAGGACTGCCCCCTGGATCTCAAACGCTCCCTAAAGCTCTCCCAGAAGGCAGTGACAAATTTTGGACACTAAGCCCCGGAGTTTGCTTTTCTTTTCTACTCCTAATCTCCATGGCTCTTTAGAGAGGACATAAAATACACTTAAAACAAAAACTCATTATTGACTACAGCTCTCAGGCTTCACACTCACCTGACCGAGGTCAGGCACTCTGTTGCCAAAACCCGCCAGCTGTGCGAATCCTGCTCCTCTGTAGTCCGCTCCTAAGTATTTAGAAAGAAAGAAAACTGAGTGTAAGACTACAAAGGCGAGCCCCTAACAGAAATGCTTCAAATTGCAAACTTCCACCTTCTTTAGCCTCCTTCCTGGACAGACCCCCTCCTCCACCCTCCCCAAACAAGACAGGAAGGCTGGAGGGATCAGTTGGACAACGACTACAGGTAACTTTGCTTACTTATTTCCAGTATGTAACTGACAAGTGAGACTAGGCACGCAAAAACTTGGAACGTGCCGGGGGAGCTGGAACTAAGGGAAGTGTTTGGCAGATCCCAAAGCACTTGTTTCCCGGAGCCTAGGCCAAGTGTCCGAAGCCCGCATCCTCATTGGGCGTGAGCTTCGTCCATACCTCATCCCTCACCGCTCCCCGGGTTTTCTTCCGTTTTTCAAAACCCTCCCCACTGGGGCCCCCCCACATGCATTTTTCTCTCAACCAGGCAGCTCGAGGGAGGGCTACTTTTAAAAGATTGTTTCCTTGAGCGGACTCACATATGACACCCCCACATCCCCCCCCCAAAAAAAAAACCATTTCCTGCAGCTGCTGCAACAGTTTCCAAGTTGGGGGAATGCCATTCCAGTCCAGAATGGGTAGCCCTCAAGGCCAGTCACTGGAATCGGTAATTTTTTTTTAGCCTCAAATGAACACCCCAAAATGCCCTCAGTTAAAAGAACCCCCAAACGTATGCAAGTGCATGCAAATCCACCAAGAACTCCCAGAGAGCGGGGCAAAAACTTAGGCGCCCGGGGAGGACAGTACCAACTCCCCGCGCCCTCTGCCCGGCCCCAGCCGCTACCTTGGTGCCCGGGAGCCACGCCGGTTTGGGGGAGCAGGGCGAGGAGAGGGGTTAGCAGCCGCTGGGTAATCCCATGTCCGCGAAGAGGGAGCTCGTTCCGTTAGGATGGAAACGGAACACCCACACCTCCTCTCTGCGTGCGCTTTCTCTCTCTCCACCCTCTGCCTCCTCCTCCTCCTCCACCACCACCTCCTCCTCTCCTCCCACCCCAGCGAGCTTGAGGAAACGCTTCAGCAGCACATCCACATGGTTACTGCAATTTGAAGCGGCTCCTGGCGGCTTATATAGGCCGGGAAGCTCCCTGGGCAATGTAGTCCGAGTCCGAGGTCGCGGCAGCGCCTGGGGCTGCGGGGAAGGACTACGAGTCCCAGAATCCCCTGGGCTCCGGGCTGGGCTCTAAATAGGAGCGCGCGGGGACGGGGAGGGGCGTCCTGCGGGGCGTCCGGGCTTCGAATCCGGCTTCTTGCAGAGAGCTGGCAGGGCTTGGAGCCGGCGACCCAAAGCCACCCCTGGGGGGCGCCCCCAACCCTTGGGGACGCTCCTCCTCCGGCTGCCCCCCTTCCCGTGAATCCAGGTGTCTCTGGGAGAGGGGGGCGGGGAGCAGCTCGGATTTCTGCTTTGGGAAGTTTTTACAAGCTGTTACCCACCCTCCCCCCACGCCTTGAGTCCCTGAGCCAAG
The DNA here is from genome assembly GCF_004348235.1 of Phoca vitulina. Taxonomy (NCBI): domain Eukaryota; kingdom Metazoa; phylum Chordata; class Mammalia; order Carnivora; family Phocidae; genus Phoca; species Phoca vitulina. The sequence goes on along the minus strand of NW_022589716.1, from coordinate 34,942,908 downwards.
AATTTCAGAAATCCAGGGCACAAAAACGCCAGTGTTTGCGGTCATGGATTAAAAGCGCGAGGTTGTCTTTATTTAATCTGCTCCGCCCTGCTCGGGTTTGCACAGAAAACTAACTCAGAGCGACGGTCCACGCCGGCGGGGACACAGGCAAGTGGCTTGAGAGACCCCGAGCTGCGTGTGTCCTTCCTCGCCCCGCAGGAGGTAGAGAAACGCAAGCCTATCCGATGCACAAATAAAGAAGCCGTGTTGTGACTTGCGGGCGCGGAGATTGGGAGGCACAAAGTAAATACAAACCGCGACCTAGGTCCTGACCCCGCTTCAAGCAGCCCCTCTGCTCCCCGGAGCTGTAAATGCTTAAGTAAATAAACCGCAAGCCAGAAAAATTAGGGCTTCGGAGAGAGCCGCTCACACAATGATGCACGTCCAGGCGGGGCGCCCTCCAGCAGCCCGGACAGCGGCGTCAGGGACGAGATGGCTTGCTGCCCACGGCCAAAAAGTGCCTGGGCTCTTGGGCTACAAGCTGTTTGGTTTTTGGAAGAAGGGCAAGGGCTAAGCTAGGCAGCAAAGTCGGTAGGCTGCTCTCCCTTCCTCAGATGATAGGCATTCGTTCCACACACGTTTCCTGAGTGTCTACTGGGTGCCAGGCACTGTGCCAGGCGCTGGGGCATAGTGGTGAGCCAAAACACATCGCAGCATCCCAGACAGGCACTGCCTGCTGCGCCACATAGTAGCTACAACAACAATAGGAATCATAATAATTTGAGAGACTGATTTTATTGAACCCAGACCACATGCACTTTTTATGCATCATGCTATTGAGTTTTAACAACCTGGGCATATTTATTATCTCTATTTGATAGATGAAGGCCTAAGGGCTCAGAGAAATCAGGTAATTTCCCAAGATGACACTGTGAATTAAATAGTGCAGCCTGGATTCCAATTCCAGCCTATAAATGTACTAAGTCCTTGTCTTTGGGGAAATCCATCACCACTGCCTTAACTGACCTCCTTCCCCATTTTAGGAGCATCCTCTGAGCCTTTGGGCAAGTCATGTTCATCTCTTTGCCCCAGTTTTGCCATCTTAGAGGGAAGAAGTCATTAGAATTTGCCTACTTTGTATCAGGATTGCTTGATAGGGTCAACCATCTTGTGAAACTTCAGGAACAAATTAAGGGAGCCCCACAGATAATAATTATTATTGATATAATAATGCCAAAATTAATAATAATTACTGAGTACATGGCATGTGCCAGGCATTATTCTAAGCTCTTTATTTACATTTTCTCATCAAATCCTATTAACATTTTTTTTATTTATGAGAAAACTGAGGCACAGAGAATTTAAGTAACATCCCCAAATTCACACAGGTGATGGGCTGTCTGACTCCTGAACCCTGGACATTAACTACTATCTCCCACAGCCTCCCCAATGAAAACATATGCATTGTATTTATCTGCTCATATAAGTATTTAATACTAGTCCAGGAATGGGCAGCGCTCTGAAGTAGACAAAGTGTGTTCATTATTTTCACTCTTGCCCCTCCTCTCTGTCAGCAGTAGCCCCTTGTTCCTGGGCACTAAAGCTTCATGCTTAATGCTTCAAGCTAGCACTCCCCATCATCAAGAAATACCCCCATCTTATAAAATAAAATTAAAAAAAAAAAAAAGAAATACCCCCATCTTGTCACAACAAAAAGGCCCACACCGGGATGCTTGGGTGGCTCAGTGGGTTAAGTGTCTGCCTTTGGCTCAGGATATGTTCCCAGGGTCCTGGGATCACCCCACATCAGGGCTCCCCGCTCAGCGGGGAGCCTGCTTCTCCCTCTGCCTGCTCTGCCTGCCGCTCCCCCTGCTTATGTTCTCTCCCTCTCCCTCTCTCTGACAAATAAATAAATAAAAATCTTTTTAAGAATTTTTTTAAATAAAAAAAAAGGGTCCACACCTTTCCCATCTGTTTGTCCCCTTTCTTCTTTTCCCCTATGAAAAAAATTTGTTCTGTTTCTAAAGGGTTTTTGGCTCTATTTTCTCAAACAAATTCAACAAATCAGTCATTACTATTATAACTGGTAAATACTAAAGGGTAATTATTTTATGTGCAGAAACAATGGAATTTTAATATAGGTTTTCTGGGAAAACTTGATCTTGTTTGAGAGCTAGAATTCAGTGATTTTCATGCTTACCATACAATGGACACTTGACCCTTAACTGCTTTATCTAGTCTTCCCTCCCAGACCACAAGTTTCACTGAGGGCAGGAGTCATAGTTTTTTCATGCTTATATTGCCTCCTCCCCTACCCAGCAGGCCTTAGCTCTCTGCACATTTTAGTGGATATGTACCCCCCCAAAATTTGTAAACAAAAGCATTGTAATAGAATGTATGTCAGGCCTATGGCAGACTATCCAACAGTTTGCAACTGTCATTAGGTTCTGGGAGCCACTGGGTCACTAGAAAGTAGTTTTGCTAAATTTGCTATGATGCTAAGAGGCTCTCTACAATGCTATATGATTGATGATTGATGATGAAGTATGTCATAATAAAGGCTCAATTCATTCTCTATTATGAATAGAAAGAAGGGCACTTCTTTGTCTTAACTGTATTTTTTTCCTGGAAGATTTTTCCAGAACTGTGCTGCCAAATACAATAGCCACTAGCCATTTAGGCACTTAACATGTGGCTAGTTCTAACAGAAATGTGAAGTAGGTATAAAATACAGGTCAAATTTCAAGGACTTAGTACCAAAAAAAATCAGAATATCTCAATTTTTATATTGATCACATACTGAAATGTTAACATTTTGGTTGTATTGTGTTAAATAAAATAGATAATTAAAGTTAATTTTGCCTGCTTTTTACTTTTTTAATGTACTACTATGATATTAAAATTTTTATATTATATGCTATTGGGCAGTGCTGGTCCAGAAAACCAAGAATCTAATTCTCAAGATTCAATCAAGATGACGACCGGCCCTGAAAATTGCCATTTATGACTTTGCCCTTGAAGTGCCCATGCAGGGAAGTAGGAGGGCTTTGCAGAGTCAGGATAGTATCATAGACTGAGTGGAAGTCTGAAGAACGTCCAAAACTAGCACACCAGCCTACCCCCAGGGAAACCCTACAAATAGAAACAGGTTTTCATCAGCAGTGTACAGCTAAACACTGCAACTGAATGAATCTTCCTAGAAGCCCACCGTCAAAACGCCACCCTGATTAACACAGCAAAATATACCAGAGAAAGCAAGGATCAGAAAAAGTGAGTTTGACATTCAGCTGCTCCCTTAACATCCATGTAACTGTGGCCGGTCACCTAACCTTGCAGAGAATCAGGTGTTTTTTTTGGGTAGACTGAAGGCTGTAATCTTTGCCTGCCAGCCTCACTGGATCAAAGGTGTTGTTGGACATGAGAAGGCTTTGCAAGTAAAGCTATACCAAAGTGAGAGAACGTTATCGACAAGCTTGGAGAAAATGTTAACGTGTCACAATATAGTACTCAGCTCCACACCAAACGTCAGATTATTAGGGCAGTGCTAGACCCAATTTTCTCCCAGGCAAAAGATTTTATTTGCCTGTAAGTGCCCCAATGAGCCTTGGATACTTAATAGCTTCTCCAAATCACTCTTAAATGGCAAGACAGAATGATTGACACTGAAGTCAGAGAATTCAATCTACTTTTTTTTAAGATTTTATTTATTTATATGAGAGAGAGAGAGAGCATGAGCAGGGGGATGGGGAGAGGGAGAAGGAGAAACAGACTCCACACCTAGCATGGGGGCCGACTCTGGGCTCGATCTATTGGCATTGATGCATTACCTCCATTTGCCATCGAACCTGAGAACTATCAGTAAAGAGAAAAAGCTACTACTATAGAGTCAGTCCTCCAACTAGTCTATCTTGGTCACTGTTAACTTTTTGTCGTGAAGGCATGGAGTCACAGGTTCTTTGAGAATTGTATAAAACTCAGGGACATTTTCCCCAGCACAACACAGATTCTTACAATTTTAGTGCCAGTTCTTGGAATTTCTTGTACCGACCCCCACAGACTCATTCACAGATACCCCTGGCAAACTAGACTATTATTCAGCCCCATCTCTGTGTGATATTGTCTCTCCAACCAGATAAACTTTTTGAAGATAGGGATCAAGTCCTATATTTGTGTACCCTTTGTAGCATCTAGTTCAGCTCTGGATACAGAATAGGTGCACAGCATTTACTGGCTTAATTCATTATTGGAACCACAAGAGTAGCCAGAAGAAATCACCCACAGACAAATAGAAACCCTAGATGAGAGGGAAAAGTGCAGCTGGTGTTTGGACATGAACAGGAGAGAGACCAATTTGGTGTGGAACTAGGAAAATGAGATATTTTTCCTGAGCCCTGGTTCTGGACATCCTGTGAAGCTAAAAGAGGGCATGAGAGGGGACAAGTCCTGTATTTGTTGTCCTATGTCTGGAGTTTAGAAGAGACGGCCAGTCAGTAAACTTGCACATGGCGGAGGAGGGGAAGCATTGGCAAAATGTGGATGATTGAAGTCCTGGGAGGCAGCATGATAGCTACAGAAGAATGCAAAAGTTACAGTTATTACCACTTTATACCATATGGAAGTGACAGCTATACCATCTCTGAGCATCGCTGCCAACACTGTCTATAACGATGTAAGCAAACAAAAAGGACTATTACTGTCTCATACGTTATCTCCCTGTGACATATGCAGAACCAGGAGTTTATTATCAACTCGGATATTTTCCCACATCTCCTGCTTCCCATCTGCAAGACTATCATCCTGAATTGTTCTGGTAGCCAAGCTAGATCTGGGGACTTGAAAAAATCTGGAGAAAGGCCTTATTATCTTATCCTAGTGTTTGAACTGAAAGGAAATCTGTTTATCAAAAGAAAAACAGAAAGCTCTTCTCCACAGAGGAATTCAGCTAATACATGTAGAAAGAAAATATAAAATTAGAAAAATCACCACTTTGCAACTTCCAGTGTAATAATTTACTTAGATATCAGTAGATGCCAAGCCTCTTGAGCAAAAGGTAATGGGGAAAAAGATATTTATACAGCCCTAAAAAATTACTTTACATCCTACGGACTAATAATGAGGTGGAAAATGGAACTTTACAATGAAGAAATATGGCCATCACCCACATTAACCAAGTGATCAAATTTACCATTAACAACACTGGGACAACCAGACACCATTTAGATCCTGATATGATTGGATAAGAACTATACAACATCACATAGCAATGTTTTTGCCAACAATGCCTGAGGATAAAATCAGGTCCAGAAGACCAGAGACCTGAACTCTTCAAATAAATCAATGTCATGGAAAAAAAAAAAAAAAGTCAGGAGGCTATCTAGATTTAAAAGACAAAAATAAACATTATAACTTAATGCAACATGACCCATGATTGGATCCTGGATTGAAAGAAATAAAAAATAGGGGCACCTGAATGGTGCAATCGGTTAAGCATCCAACTCTTAGTTTCCGGCTCAGGTCATGATCTCGGGGTCGTGAGATCGAGCCCTGAGTTGGGCTCAGTGCTCAGCATGGAAGTCTGCTTGAAATTCTCTTTCCCTCTCCCTGCCCGTCCCACTTGTCCTCTTTTTCTCTCTCTCAAATAAATAAATAAATCTTTAAAAAAATCTATAGAAGACATTCTCAGCAACTAAATATTAGACTATATATTAAAGAAAAATTATGGAATTCTTAATTTTGGGGGTGTGATAATGGTATTGTGGTTATATAGGACAATGTTCTTGTCCCTAGGAGATGTACCTTAAAGTATTTAGAAGTGGAATCTCATGGCGTCTGAAACTCATTCTCAAAAAATATGTATCTCTTTAATCTGAAAACAATTTATGTTTATGAATTTATACTTGTCTACATTATTCAAAAAACTAAAATCTTGCCACATTTATAGATATTTATATTACCATTTTTGTGACCATTTAATAGTTACACTGGAAAATTATTTTGTATCTTTAAAGGTGGTAGTTAATAGCAATAAATTATTTTAAAATCTACATATAATTTTTTAGATAAAATGCAAAACAAGCTAGTAGTTATGAGTAGTAACTCCAAGTTATGAGTAATTCCATTTGTGCCAATATTTCCCTCTTAGGGTCTTTCTAGGTCAACCAGAAAAAGCAAAGGGAATTAAGCATGAAAAAAGGGGAAGTGGAAAACTTGAATTTTTACAGGCTTCAATTTTGCTTATAAAATTATTTGACGATCGGTAGACCCAGTCACTAAATCAGGCACACTGCAGCCAGTTGCTCATCAGGTAGAAGTCATAGCTTTTTCACTTCCTGTGCTATCTCAGTGTATCCAGACCCAAGCAAGTTAACTGTTCCCCCTTAATTTTGTTCCCAGATTTGACATTGTATTTCCCTTTAATTATAGTTTTAGGATATGGATAACCTGTCTCATGAGTTCAACCCAGATGGTGTATATGAGGTCAATCCTTCATGAAACAGATCAGTTAGGCAGGGTCAGCCCAGGAAGGTGGGACTGGAGGGATCCAGAGTGGAGGGATCCATACAGAAACATGTTATCAGTTGCTGGAGTGCCCAGCTGTCAGTACTCAGCTGGTAATTGATGGGTACCTGTGGGGTCCCCTAGGTGCTATGCTAGGCATGGGGAGAGTGGAAAAGACAGAGTAGAATACAGCATGCTTTTGCTGTCTGCCTTTTCCTTAATCATGACCTTCCTTCCAAAGGAATTTCAAACGTGATGTTTAGAGGGTCACAAACAGGAAAATTGTCTGCTTTTTAATCGTGAGTTTTTGTCCTCAGCTGGTTGTTAATTCCATTTCCCTTGTCATTTCTTCTTTCCAGTAATATTTTGCAGACCTAGCAGCTGTAACTAGGAAATCACCTAGACGCTGTCCAGGGCCTCTGGCCTTCCTTAACTACTTCCCCACCACCCAGGCACCTGTTCGCTCACACTGCAGTATTTCTGCATTAGAGGTACACATGGTCAAGATGATCCTTGGTCACTGAAACACTTAAAAATTGAACATAGTATAGCAAGTGGAAGGAAATAACGTCTCCTGAGTAGTTCCTCTATTCAGCTCTCTCTCAAACAAGTTACATTTATTAACTGTGCTACCTCTTAGGAGGAGAAGGAGGAGGAAGCAGAAAGTACATCACTCAGCATCTGAACTACCTGGAGAAACAGATGAAATCAGCCCTTTGAAGCAAATGAACCATTCTGTAAAGATTAGTATCCATCAGAACAAAAATCAAACATACAGCATTCTTATCATCAAAAATAAATAAGGATATTTAAAAGAGATTATTATTTCCAAAAGAATCCCATTCTTTGGAAAAACAAGGCCTTTATTTCTAAGTTTCTGAATATACTCTTTTGTACCTGAATGAAAAAAAAAAACAACACTGTAATAAAGTTCAAGGAAAATGTTTCTACGTAGTAACAAGTGTATAGATCTAGTCTTTTAAAAAATGATTCAGGTAAGAATTTACTAATTATTTTTAACTTGTGCATGTTGAATGATCATTTGACCTTCATAAAAAGCAAAGTCTTTAAGTTTGTCTGGTTTTGGAAAAGTTCACTTGGTTTAGGAAGTGGGTGAAATGCTGCTATTAAAAAAGCCTTTCTATTATGTCTGTTGCCCTTGCTTTAAAAAAAAAAAAAAAAAGATCGTGTACATTCTGACCCCAAATCAGTATTAGAAATTAAGTTCTGAGATTAAATTAGCCTTTATATCTCTTGCACTTAACTTATTTTCAGAACATTATCACAAGGGAAGAGGCATCAATATAAAAAAGAAAAGGGGAAAAAAAGACTTCTTATAATGTCAACCTATTTTGGAACAATGTCTTGAAGCAATTGAGTGGCACTTGGTGGCAAGTCAATCCATACTGAAAGCAAAGGAAGAAAAAAACACTTTCATGAATTATATGGCATCATTTTTAATCAGCAAGTAATTAAATTTTGATTAATCGCAGCCATTATGAATCCTATTTTGTGTCACCATCTCATTTGAAATGCAGTAGAAGCGAAAAGTCTTGAGGAAATGAGGAAACAGTAGAGTATGCCTTGAAAGTCTATTTTAGGGGAAAAGAAATAATGGATTTATACCCTTGCCCCATAGAGAAGAAGCCTATTCAGGAAGTATAGGAAACTTTTTGCTTATAGGATGGGACACCATGCTAGAGACAGGTATTTGGCAAATTTAGCATCTGTAAAGCACACAATAGCAAAGAGAGTTGGCAGATTTGGGCAGAATGTAGAATGTATGCATGGCTTTCAGGATAATTTCCAATGCTCTGTTCTTTGATTTCCCCAGTTCCTCCCACAGTGCCTGACACATGGTGGATACTTAATAGGTATTTATTATATAAGCCAAGTGTAGTCAATGTATTTCTTAGACATATATCCTAGATATGAATAGGATGTTGGGTCTCCAAGAGTCATTTAAAGTGATAATGGAGATCCCTAAAGTATTATACACAAACTAGGTCGCCCTGGTTATTTAATATTCATCTACATATTCTAAGAAAAGTACATCCATATACAAATTTTTATTAAATCAAGTTAGGGGCGCCTGGGTGGCTCAGTTGGTTAAGTGTCTGCCTTCTGCTCAGGTCATGATCCCAGGATCCTGGGATGGAGTCCTGTGTGGGGCTCCCTGCTCAGCGGGCAGTCTGCTTCTTCCTCTGCCCTTCCCCCCGCCCAGGCTTATGTTCTCTCTCACTCCTTCTCTCCCTTTCTCTCTCTCTCCCTCCCTCCCTACTCATGCTCTCTCTTCTCTCTCTCTCTAAAAATAAAAAAGAATATCTATATGTAGTTATATCTTACAATATATATCTATATTGACAACTAATATCTATTGTAGGTATATCTATACCCAATGTAGAATATTTATACAATAGAATATTATTCAGCCAGAAAAACAAATGAACCACTGACATATGCTATAACATGGATGACCCTTGAAAACAATCACGCTAAGTCACAAAAGGCTACATATATGATTCCATTCATGTGAAATGTCCAGAATAGACAAAGCTACAGGGACAGAAAGTAAATCAGTGTTGGCCTAGGGCTGGCAGGGAATGAGGGTGCTTGGGAGAGATGGGGGTGACTGCTAAGGGGTATGAGATTTCTTGTTGAGATGATGAAATGTTCCAAAATCAACTGTGATGACGATTGTGATTATGAAAAAAAAAAAAAAAACCCAAGGAATTGTACACTTTTAAATGGGTGAATTGTATGTTAAATGAACTATTTCTCAATAAAGCTGTCATAAGAGAAAATTCGGAAATGGGTTTGGGGGCACCTGGGTGGCTCAATCGGTTAAGCAGCTGACTCTTGATTTTGGTTCAGGTCATGATCTCAAGGTCTTGGGATCAAGCCTTGTGTCAGGCTCTGTCCACACTCAGCAGGGAGTCTGTTGTCTACTTGAGGATTCTCTCTCTCCCTCTCCCTTTCTCTCCACCCCCTAAAATAAATAGAATATATGGGCTTAGATCCTATGACGGGTCACTCACTAATTAGATAAGTTACTTTTCTGAGAAGGGGCCAATATAGTGTCTACCTCACCGGGTTGTTGCTATAATGTTTAAATAAGATATTCCTAGTAAAAAGCCTCAACTATAACAAGCATGTAAGCGGTAGTTATTACTGATTATTAAAGGACGTTGGCCCATCCCCAGCTCCTGCTGCCATGTTTCATTCAGGGCGCATCTCAGGCCCCATAGCAGCATGTGAAAAGTGAGCAGCGCCAGTCGAATTGCTGCTTTTTAGATTTAAATGAAGAAACAGAGAGTTTAGGGTAAATGACTGTTTCAGTTTTCCAGGTCACAGGGTTTGGGTGAGCCCTGTGCAAATCGAAGTGATGAGGGAGCGGAAATAACTCTGAGGGGGCAGAGGGGAGCGCAGAAGACATGCTCAGGAGAAGGCGAGATGCCGCCAGTGAGGTTGAGGGTGACCGTTATCTAGAACTCCCTGAATTCCTGATCATTTCTTTGTCTGATCTCAAACCATGCAGTATGCCGGCACTTCCGTGGGAGTCAGTGTAACCAAGTGCTGTATAGTAGGGGTGCTGCGATCACATTGCAGAGGTCTGAGACCCCCCCTTTCAAATCCCGGCTTAACACTTACTAGTTCTGTGACTTTGGGCAAGACACTGTCTTGGAAGGGGCGCCTGGGTGGCTCAGATGGTTAAGCGTCTGCCTTCGGCTCAGGTCATGATCCCAGGGTCCTGGGATCGAGCCCCACATTGGGATCCTGGCTCAGTGGGGAGCCTGCTTCTCCCTCTCCCTCTGCCTCTCTCCCTGCTCATGCTTTCTCTCTCTCTCTCTCTCTGTATCTCTGTGTCTCAAATGAATAAATAAAAGCTTAAAAAAAAAAAAAAAAGGACACTGTCTTGGCTCCTTTCCAAATAAGAAATTTACCTCAGCTTTCTAAGGCTCAGTCACCTTACCTGTCCAATTGGTATCAGGTTAGAACTGCATTGTGGAAGGAATGAAATGAGATCATGCACCTAAATGCTCAGCATGTAGTAAATATTAAGTAAATGAGAGATTATTAGTTAATACTACAGTCTCTTTTTTTTAATTAATGTAAATTTCCTCCTTACAAGCAAATGCATTTAAAATTATGTAGCTAGTTATACAAAGTCATTTACAATGTGAAGTCCTTTAGTTGAAATGTAAATTGTATGAAAGACCACTTGACAGTGAAAATTTTAGAAAGAGTGATCTACTCAAGCCCTCTGGCTGGTGAAGGAAGAAAGGACATCTAAAGATTCAATAGTCCTTCCAGCTCACACAGCTAAACAGAAGTTATGCACAGATGAGAAGCCTTGCTCTCTGTCCACTGACCTTGAAACTATTTTTTTTAAAGATTTTTATTTATTCATTTCAGAGAGAGAGAGAGAACAAGTGGAGAGGCAGAGGGAGAGGGAGAAGCAGACTCCCTGCTGAGCAGGGAGCCCAGTGTGGGCTCGATCCCAGGACCCAGAGATCATGACCTGTGCCAAGGCAGATGCTTAACTGACCGAGCCACCCAGGTGCCCTGAGACTGAAACTATTAAATTAACTTAGTGAACTTTCCTATTGTCTTGACCAGCTCTTTATTATTAGTTTTTTAAACAGAAGGTACAATTAAAATCTTAATGCTACTTACTTTTTTATTATACCAATTATATTATATAAATTATAATAAACTTAATCCACTACTTATTATAGTTGGATTTTATTCCACCAAACTATTGGCTTGTCCATGTATATGGCCAAGTTCCACCAGGAAAGAGACACTTTCCATGAGGAAATCACAAGAATGTCGTGGGTTCCCGGTGGCCTAACCTGTTATTCTGTCGCTGTGTCCTGGAGAAAGAATTCCTCATAGTGGAAGGACAATGAGGTCATTCTGGGGGTGGCGCTTTTTTTTTTTTTTTTTTTACATGATGTTAATACCAATTATCCTAGAACAGGGAGGGGAAAAAAAAATAAAACCCTTACTTTTTTTGTCAGATTTCCCAGAGGTGTTAGTGTGGCACAGTTCCTTTTTCTTTTCTGCAATTATTATCAAATTAATTTGCTCCTGGCCCGGTTTACTTTTATTCATTTCTATAGCCATTGCATCACACCCAGAGGCCTTTCCGTTTTCTATTGTTAGACAAATTTTCTCAAAATGTTTTAAGACTTTCTGCTTCTTGTTCATTCTGTTTCGTGGGTGAAGCATTTTTAGACTCTTTTCCTCCAGAGTCCTCTTGAGTTACAAAGTTAAATGGTCCGTGGGTGGGAGACTTTGAGAAAGTTCTGACAGTTGTCAGAGGGCAGTTTGTGAGGTGACATTTATTGTCTGCCATTAGCTTGTCTGTGGATGTGTTTCTGGCGCCTTGTATGGTACACTTATTAACTTGGCATTAATCATCATAATAATGGTAAACACATTATAATAGAAACCATGTATTGTGGACTTACTATGTGTTAAGTCTTTATATAGATCATTCTATTTAATGCTAAGAGGTAGGTTTTATTAACTCTGTTTGATAGGTGGAAGAAGGTTAAGAATTCCAAAAGTTAAGTTGCCCAAGATCATTCAGCTTGTAAACAGCAAGCACTGCCTGAGTCCTAAGCTCTTATTTGTTATGTCCATTGTTCTCATACTGTGGTCCTCAGACCCACAGCACCAGCATTACCTGGGAAATTGTTAGAAAGGTGAATTCTTGGGCTGCATCCCAGATCTACTGAATCAGAAATTCTTGGAGTGAGGGCCATCAATCTTTGTTTTAACCCCGCTGGGTGATTCTGATGAATGCTGAACTTATAGAATGAGCAGCATCATGCTATACTTTATAGGCACAAAGGCATCACACCTGTAATTAGGGAGCTGGGAAGTCTGTTTGGGAAATGATTCCAGGAACTTTGGGCTGCCTGGCCAGGAACTGACTGTGACTTCCTGGTTCTCAGAGGGAGGGCCGAGATTGCTCAGGGTTCTAGAGGACCCCAAGATCACCAGGGGCTGCAGCTGGCATTTCTCTGAATCCCCCAAACAGCCGGCATCTCAGTTCAGATGGTCTGCACCTAAGCCCCAAATAGTTATCATCCCCCTCATGTGCCTACCCCAAGCAAATCACTCACACTTTCCTAGTGACAAGGGAGAGCAGTGAGAGGGAGAAGGTGAAGGGTAGCTTCCCTTTGGTGTACACACACACCCTGGTGTAGCTGTGGCCCAACCAAAGCACATTGTCTGACTCTCCGAAGGGTGCCCCTTGCACCTGCTGACCTTCTGCCTGAGAGTTGCAGCCTGCACCTCATGAAAAAGTTCAAACCTAATACACACTTGTGTTAGTTTCCTATTGCTGCCATAACAAATGATCACAGACCTTGTGGCTTAAACAATGAAAATTTATTATCTTATAGTTCCACGGGTCCGAAGTCCAACATGGGCTTCACTGGACTGAAATCAAGGTGCTATCAAAGGCTGCATTCCTTTGCAGGGGCTCAAGGGGAGAAGCCATGTCCTTGCCTCTTGCATCTTCCAAAGGCATCCTGCATTCTTTGGCCTGTGACCCCTTTCTCCATCTTCCAAATCAACAGTGTTGTATCTATCTGAGTGTTCTTCCATAGTCACTTCTCCCTTGGACAACAGCTGAGAGGGGGAGGGTCTTCTGCTTTTAAAAACCTCTGTGAATAGTCTGGGCCCATCCTGAAGTCCACAAAAATCTCCCCATCTCAAGAACCTTAATGTAATCACATCTGCAAAGTTCCTTTTGCCATGTAAGTTAACATTTTTACAGGTTCTGAGATTAGGACATGGGCATTGTTGGAGGGTCATTATTCTGCCTACCAGAGTGTTCTTCTGCGGAATTGGGCAACATTTTCTTTTGGAGACCGTTGCAAATTTCAAGAAATAAAAACAAGAAGAGAAAATGAATTCATATATTATTTGTCAATTAAAGAAATATGTAAAACCATATTTCCTTGATTCCAAGACCATTTACTGGATATATACCCCTGCTTCAAAAACATTTTTTTGAGGTAAAAGGAAGTACGGCCACATTATAGGTGTCCATAGCTCATATCCATAGCTTCTGTTATGTTGGGTAAGTTTTCCCAGAAAGAAGTTACTTCTCAGTGGTAGCCAGGCTTTAGGTCACAGACCTCTGGGGAAACAGTAATTACAAGAATGGGGACTTAATTCATATGCTAAGCATTGGCTGAAGCCTGAAAGAGTAAAAGAGTAATGTATATTTGTACCTTTCAAATATATACAGGTGCTAAATACGTGTATATATATGTGTGTGTATATATATACACACATGGATACACAATATACACATACATACAGGTGCTATTGTAATTTCATATGCAGTTTCCTTTCTTAATGTACTGCCTTCACAGTGGTATCTTGGCATTTCATTTTCTAAATAAATGGATGTGGAAAGTAAAACTGCTATTGGATGAGCCCTCTTCACAAATGAGATATCATTCTTAAAAAAGATGGGAATCATTCTTCTCCCTCATTTTCTTTGATTTCAAACATTGAGAAAGTCAGGATCTACAAGAGATCTACAAGAGAACCATGACTGTGATTTCTTATCTTATTCCTTCCTCCTTCTTTCCAAAAGCACATAAAACATCTTTTGCTTGATTTAAACTTCTTCTGGTATGATTCTAGCTTCTCATCTTTCTCTTCAATCACTGCTGTTCAGGAACATCAGGAAGATTAAATGGATGGTAAGTTTGGAGAAGGAAAATTATAGGTTGTACAGAGCTGTCAATCACAGTGCTTGCTGTGCCCTTAGCATTGCTAAGGGGAAAATGCCCCGCCCAGCAGAGGTACTAAAGGGGTAGCACTATTGGCTTACTGGCAGACCACAGAGACATTGCAGGTTTGGTTCCAGACCACCCCAGTAAAGCAACTATGCACAATAAAGCAAGTCAAATGAATTTTTTGGTTTCCCAGTGCAGTATAAAAGTTCTGTCCATATTATACTGTAGTCTATTAAGTGTACAATAGCATTTTGTCTTAAAAAATACATACCTTAATTTAAAAATACTTTATTGCAAAAAAAAATGCTAACCATCATGTGAGCTTTCAGTGAGTCATAATCTTTTTGCTGGTGGACATTCTTGCCTCAATGTTGATGGTGCTAATTGATCAGGGTGATGGTTGACAAAGATTCGGTGACCGTGGCAATTTCTTAAAAGAAGATAACACTGAGGGGCGCCTGGGTGGCTCAGTCATTAAGCATCTGCCTTCGGCTCAGGTCATGATCCCAGGGTCCTGGGATTGAGCCCCATATCGGGCTCCCTGCTCGGCGGGAAGCCTGCTTATCCCTCTCCCACTCCCCCTGCTTATGTTCCTGCTCTCACTGTGTTGCTGTCAAATAAATAAATAAAATCTTAAAAAAAAAAAAGACAACAGTGAAGTTGGCCACATCGATTGACTCTTCCTTTCAGTAGCTTGTGATACTGTTTGATAGCATTTTACCCACAGTAGAACTTCTTTCAAAATTGGGGTCAATCCTCTCAACCCCTGCTGCTGCTTTATCAACTAAGTTTATGTAGTATTCTAAATTTACTTTGTTGTCATTTCAACAATCTTCACAGCATCTTCACCAGGAGTAAATTCCATCTCAAGAAACCACTTTCTTTGCTCATACATAAGAAAGAACTCCTCATCCATTCCAGTTTGATCATGAGATTGCAGCAATTCAGTGATGTCTTCAGGCTCCACTTCTGATTCTGGTTCTCTTGCTATTTCCACCACATGGGTAGTTACTTCCTCCACTCAAGTTTTGAACCCTTCAAACTCATCCATGAAGCTTGTGATCAACTTCTAACAAATTCCTGTTCATGTTGACATTTTTACCTCTTTCCATGAATCATGACTGTTTTTAATGGCATCTAGCATGGTGAATCCTTTCCAGAAGGTTTTCAACTGATGTTGCTCAGATCTATCAGAGGAGTCACCATCTATGACAGCTACAGCCTTGTGATATGTATTTTTCATGCCGTAAGACTCAAAAGTCAAAGAGATCCCTTGATCCATGGACTGCAGAATGGGTATTGTGTTAGCAGGCATGAAAATAGCATTAATTCCATTGTACATCTCCATCAGAGCTCTTGGGTGACCAGGTGCATTGCCAGTGAATGATAATATTTTGAGATGATTTCTTTTTCTGAGCAGTAGTGGGCTTAAAATATCTCAACAGTGGGCTTAAAATATTTAGTAAACCATGTGGTAAACAGACATACTGTCATCCAGGCTTTGTTGCTCCATGTATAGAGAACAGGTAGAGTAGATTTAGCATAATTCTTCAAGGCCTTAGGATTTTGGGAATGGTAAATGAGCACTGGCTTCAACTTCAAGTCACCAGCTGCATTAGCCCCTAACAAGAGAGTCAGCCTGTCCTTTGAAGTTTTGAAGCCAGGCATGGACTTCTCCTCTCCAGCTATGAAAGTCTTAGCTGGCATCTTCTTCCAATAGAAAGTTATTTTGTCTACATTGGAAATCTGTTGTTTAGTGTAGCCACTTTCATTAATTATCATTCATTCATCAGCTAGATCTTCTGGGTAACTTGCTACAGCTTCTACATAAGCACTTGCTACTTCATTTTACATTTTTATGATATGGAGATGGAGTCAAACTCTGCTAGCTTCAGACTTTTCTTCTGCAGCTCCCTCACCTCTCTCAGCCTTCACAGAACTGAAGAGAGTTAGAGCCTTTCTTCGGATGAGGCTTTGGTTTAAGGGAATGTTGTAGCTGGTTTGATTTTCTATCCAGACCATTAAAACGTTCTCCAAATCAGCAATAGGGCTTTCTTATCCTTCATGAGTTCACTGGAGTAGTGCTTTTAACCTTCTTCAAGACTTGGGGTGCCTGGCGGGCTCAGTCAGTAAAGCATGTGATCCTTGATGTCAGGGTTGTGAGTTTGAGCCCATGTTGGGTGTAGAGATTACTTAAAAATAAATCTTAAAAAAAAAAAAAAAAAACCAAAAAACTTTTTCTTTGCATTTACAACCTGGCTAACTGTTGGCACAAGAGACCTAGTGTTTGGCCTACTGGCTTTCAACATGCCTTCTTCACTGAGCTGAATCATTTCTAGCTTTGGATTTAAAGTGACAAATGTGCAACTCATCCTTTTACTTGAACACTTAGAAGCCATTGCAGGGTTATTAATTGGCCTAATTTCAATATTTTCGTGTCTGAGGGAATGGGGAGACCTGAGGAAGAGGGAATGGGGGAACAGTGGAGCAATCAGACACACATTTATTGATGAAGTTCACTATCACATGGGCATGGTTCATGGCATGCCAAGACAATTATAATAGTAACATCAAAGCTCACTGATCACAGATCACCATAACAAGTGTAATAATAGTGAAAACAATTGAAATATTGTGAGAATTACCAAAATGGACACGGAGACATGAACTGAGCAAATGCTGTGGAAAAATGGCACCGAAAGACTTGCTCCCTGCAGGGTTGTACAGACCTTTAATTTGTAAAAACAAAACAAGACACACGAACAAAAAACAAAAACAAAATCTGCAATATCTGTGAAGTGCAATAAAGCAAAATGCAATTAAAAAACTATGCCTGTATTTTATGAAAGTAGTGGGTTACAAACTGTCCAGATCAGCAGCATCAGCAGCATCTGGGAACTTGTTAGAAATATAAATTCTCCATCCCCACCCCAAGACTTATTGAATTTGGGAATAGACCACCCGATCACTATCTTAAGTAATTCTGATGTGCACTATAGTTTTGCCTCAACTTCTAATGGTAGCTGGTTGGACCAAGGTAACTGTGTGAACCAAGCACAGCTAAGCCACAGGCTCCCGTGGCCTCTGCTAGGCTGTGGTGTGAGACCGAGGAGCTGGACAAGCCAGCTTCCTCTTTGTGACGGCTGAGCGGGGAAACAGTGACACCGAGTGTTAGCAGCACAGTCAACGCTGAGTGAGGCTGTGCGGCAGCACTGAGGACATGAAGGGTCCTGGGCCTACTGGAAACAGGAACTGAACCGTGACGAAGCAGAAGCTGTGGAAGAAAAAAAAAAGACAAAGAGAGACACTGAGCAAGGCAAGCCAATTGCAGAAGAAATAAGTGTGCAGGGAACAGCAGACCTCTTGGAGAGGTGGGCAGTGAACCAGGAGGGCACCCAAGTGAAGATCAAGAACACCTGCTACAGAATCTTCAGGTTCTGGTTCTGTTCTCAACAGTGTTCCAGTCCCTTCTGAAATGGAAGAGTTAACTTTTCTGCAGCTCCTCTTCTGTTTGTGAATCCTTAAAATGTATCTCTTCTTTGCATTTTCTTAAAGGAAGCCTTTTTTTTTTTTTTTTGGTGCTTTCAAAGAGGGAGAGAAGTAAGACCAAACTATTACAAGAAAAGAAGAAAACAAACAACAAGCAAAAAATGAAAAGTTCTCTATATGTACGTTTTCCTCATTGATTCCAGTATAAATTAGCAAAACTAGAAAGCCTAAGTTAATGGGCTTTTCAATCAGGTGATTTCACCACACAATGGCTCTGAAGAATGCCTAATGAAGAACCGCATAGCAACATTTTCCTGCCGCTGATTATCTGGACTTCACATTTTTACTCTCTAAATATACAGAGGAAAATGTTATATTAAAAATAAAAACCAGGGACACCCGGGTAGCTCAGTTGTTAAGCGTTTGCCTTCGGCTCAGGCCATGATCCCAGGGTCCTAGGATCGAGACCCGCATCAGGCTCCCCCTGCTTCTCCCTCTCCCACTCCCCCTGCTTGTGTTCCCTCTCTCGCTGTGCCTCTCTCTGTCAAATAAATAAATAAAATCTTTAAAATAAATAAATTAATTAATTAAGTAATTAAAAAAACAAAAACCTTGGGGTGCTTGGTGGCTCAGGCAGATAAGCATCTGATTCTTGATTTCGGCTCAGGTCACGATCTCAGAATCAGGAGGTCGAGCCCCGTGTCAGGCTCTGCCCTTGGAGAGAGTCTGCTGGAGACTCTCTCCCTCTGCCTCTGCCCCTCCCCACGCCCCGCCCCCCACTCACGCATGCTCATGCGTAAGTTCTCTCTCAAATAAATAAATAAATCTTAAAAACAATAAAAAAGAAAAAGAAAAACCTTTGGAATGCTCATTTTAGATAATAAATAGGTTGATAATTGTAATAATCATAACTAATAATTTTTGAGCTATTGCTATGTAGTAAGAAATGTTCTAAGTATATCACATGTTTTGAGTTATTTAATGCCAGTTCCACAAAGGAAATAATTTTTATCTGTTTTGTTCTCAAGCCTGGAATCATGCTTGGTAACTGGTCAATATGCAACAAATACTTACTGAATGAATGAAAGTGGATCATCACAAAACCCAAGATGGAGGTGGTATTATCTCCATCTCACAGACCCTCCTGGCTGTCAGAATGGAAAGTCACATCCTGAAAATCTTTGTGAGCGTAACAGTGTCACGCAGCAAGCTTCTGAGACAAAGAAACTCCTCCAGGGTTCATCTCACAAATGTTTTGAAGCATTGTTATTTGAGGAATGTTGATATTCCACAATAAAAACCTTTCAGAGTCTGAAGGTTTTTATTCTTTTAAAGATTCATTCATTTATTCAACAAATATTTACTTAGCACATACACGTACCATGTGTTGTTATAGGCATGGAGGCTATAGCATTGAACACTAAAGATGCTATACTTGCCCCCATGGGGAGAGAGGTAAAAAAAAAAAATTAATTTCAGGTCGTGACCAGTACATGAAGACAATAAAAGAGGTGATGTGATATGGCATAACAGGGAAGGATCGCTTTATATGTGGAGATCAGGAAAGGCTTCACTGAAGAGGTAATACTGTGTTGAGACCTGAATGACAAGAAAGAGCCAGTCATGAAAAGGGTAGAGCATAGGAGGTGGAAGGAACAGCAGGTGCAAAGATCTCCGGGTGGATTGTGCTCGCTGTGTCCCAGGAGCAGTAAGAAGGACGCCGTGGCTGGAACATGGTGAGCGAAGGACACCTGGTGGAAGATGAACTGAGAGGAGCAGCCTGATTACCGAGGACCTTCTCAGCCATGCTGGCGGCCAGCAGGTGTGTGCTCTGATCACCCTTCAAAAACGGACCTGCCGAGAGGAGTACAGTCAACTGACAGCCTCTAGCAGCAGCCCCTGTGGGACCAGCCAGTAAACTGAGGACACCATTTTCCTGGGCAGCTCTGGCCAATGACTGGCCGCAGGGGGAAGACCAGGGCCTGGCCATGTTGGCTTTGTGCAAGACTCCTCTAATGAGCAATCTTTGCTCTCGAGGTTCCCGCTGTGCTCGCTTAGACCTTCTCAGTGCAGCACTGTATTGGTTCTCCAGAGAAACAGAACCAACAGAAGATAGATAGAAATATAGACATAGAATAGATACAGACAGAGATAATGAGATCTTTAAAAATATTTTATTTATTTATTTGACAGAGAGAGAGAAAGAGCACAAGCAGGGAGAGTAGCAGGGGAAGAGGCAGACTCCCCACCGAGCAGGGAGCCTGATGTGGGGCTCGATCCCAGGACCCTGGGACTATGACCTGAGCCGAAGGCAGACGCTTAACGACTGAGCCACCAAGGTGCCCCTCTCCTGCATTTCTAATGAAATCCTGGCACCTGTTTTTGAGAGGAACCACCTGACAGGTGATAAGATGGGTTTTGGGACGGGGTCACCCACTGCCTGGGTGGCAGTGAGGACTCCCATCTTGAGTGGTGGGTGGGATATGTCCCCGGCACAAGGTGGCAGCCCAGCTGCCAAAAATTTTACTGGTTGTGACCTGGGAAAATGTCCACGTGGAAAGGAATGTCTATGCCAGAGTGCTGAGTCAGGAATTTGAAAGGTCAACAGGTACAATATATCCAAGGATATGGGATTGTCTGGTTATTACCAAGTTGCATTGACCCCCTGCAAAGGATAATGAAAAACTGAGGACAGTTAACAGTTAGAAAATTGAGTGTGAGAAACAAAAACAAAAACAAAAACTGAGTGTGAGAGCCAGAGGACCTCCTGGATAGCTTGTAAAGGTTATTTATTGAGCAAGGCGAGACCTAGCTGAGTGGCAGGATGATTTTGTTAGAACCCTCCAGAGATGTCTGGACGCTCAGCTAAGGCAGGTCTCCTAGGCTAAAGTCAGGGGTCAGGTTGGAAAACCTTGGACCTGAAACATGGTGCATGGATATCGAGGTGAGTGCCCTTGGGAAATGTGGCTCTGTGGACTTCCCTGAATGCTCATAGCCTATGGAGGTGGCCTATCTCTTCCCATTGAGAACTAGAAGTTCCTCCATGTGGGAAGACACTGCAAAGCCTTCTTCCTTACAACGTAACAGGTTCCCCTGACACCAGGCGCTGCCCCACCTCCTCTGTGGCTACCAGGCTAGAAACAGGGTTAAATCCCAGTATAGCCAAACTGAGGAAATGCTGGGCCTGATAAAGGAGAAAAAAGATTTTATGTTAGAAGAGATGCAAGGGTTAACTATCATGGCAGAGACATTGGAACACCTTATCCATTGTTGGCAGGAATGTAAAATGGTACAACCACTTTGATTTTAGCCATTCTACCAGGTATGAGGTGATCTCTCATTATAGTTTTGATTTGTATTTCCCTAATGAATGATGTTGAGCATCTTTTCACGTGTCTGTTGGCCATCTGGTTGCCTTCTTTGGAGAAATGTTTGTTCATGTCTTCTGCCCAGTTAAATCAGATTATTTGCTTTTTGGGTTTTGAGTTGTGTAAGTTCTTTATATATATTTTGGATACTGACCCTTTATCAGATATGCCATTTGCAAATATCTTCTCCCAATCCATAGATTGAGTTTTGTTGATTGTTTCCTTCACTGTGAAGAGGCTTTTAATTTTGATGTAGTCCCAATAGTTTATTTTTGTTTTTGTTTCCTTGCCTCAGGAGACATATCTAGAAAAATGTTGCCACAGCTGAGGTAGAGAAATTACTACCTGTGGTCTCTTCTAGGATTTTTATAGTTTCAGGTCTCACATTTAGGTCCTTAATCCATTTTGAGCTTATTTTTGTATATGGTGTAAGAAAGTGGTCCAGTTTCATTCTTTTGCATGTAGGTACAGCCACTTTGGAAAACAGTTTGGCAGTTCCCTTGAAAGGTTAAAACGGACTGGCCCCGTCTAATCAGTTGACGGCCTGGCTAGCATGAAAAAGCTGATCCTCCCCTGAGTAAGAGACAGTTTGTCCTCCCTGACTGCCTTTGAACTGGGACATCAGCTTTTTTCCTGCCTTCAGGCTTAAATGGAAACATTGGTTTTTACTGGGTCTCGAGCCTGCCAGCCTTTGAACTAAAACTACACCATTATCTCTCCTGGTTCTCAGGCCTTTGGACTTGGATGAGGATGTATACTGTCAGTTCTCTTGGGTCTCCAGCTTTCCCACTCACCCTGCAGATCTTGGGACTTGCCTGCCTCCATAGTCATGTGAGTCAATTCCTCATAATAAATCTTTCTATGTATAAATATATATACATCCTGTGGGTTATGTTTCTCTGGAGGAACCCTGTCTCATACAATTATGCATCTTGAAAAAAGCAGCTCTTGACATGCTCCTAAGCCTTGGTAGAGATAAAATGGTTGGCTACCAAGTAATCATGGATCTGGAACTGCATTAACTGGTTCTGCCAGACCTATCAAGTTCTAATGTCGGACAAGCTCAACAGCAATCCATTATGAAGTGGAAATGGTACATCCAAGATCAAGTCCAAGCAAGACCTGATGACATGAGTAAGCTGCACATAACCACCATTGCACCAGTGCCCCTCCCTCCACTCATATCTAGGGTCATGTAGGGGTCTCTTATGACCTACAGAAGTAGGAGGAAAAAAAGCCCAACCTGGGTTTTTGGATGAGTGGGCTCAGGATAAGGATGTAACTTGAAAATGGATGGTGACTGTATCATAGCGATGCTCAGGAGTGGCCTTGAAAAATGGTGACAATGGGAAATCTATGCAATAAACAAAGTCTGAGCTATGCTTTCCGGCTCCAAGAGCCTCTGTCAGCACCACTGTCTGGGGGCTTGTAGAATGCCTTATCCACAGGTATGTATTCCCACCAACATAGCATTTGAGCAGGGAATCCATTTCCTAAGGAAGGAGATACAGGGATAGCGCCTGGTCCTGGGGTCCAGTGGTGTTATCCCGTACCACACCAGCCTGAAGCAAGCTGTCCTCGTGGAGAGCGGGAATGAGGTACTGAAGGCACAGCTGAAACACCAGCTTGGAGGCCATCCTCTGCAGGAGGAGGTCATCTATAAGGACATATATATACTCAATCGATGTCTATATGGCACTGTGTCCCCATGTAGTAGGAATACCTGGTTTTAGGAATCAAAGGGTGGTAGTAGAAGTGGTCCTACTTATTATCACTCTGGCCCTCTGCTACCTTTCTGATCTCCTTTCCTTTTTATCTTCCCTTTGCTCACTCTGTTGTAGCCACAGTAATCTCCTTGCTGCTTAGTAAACATACACTTTCCGGACTAGGGTTCTTTCATCCAGCTTCATTAGATAGAAGGAGCAAGAAGACCAGCAGAAGTAACTCAAGTGGGAGCTGGAGGGTGGGAGAGATTCTAGATAAATGCCCTTTTTCGTACAGAGTTGATTGGTGGATTGTATGTTTACCTCTAATTTCTAGCACAAGTACCCTCAACTAGGGATTTCTCATCAATATTTTCCACTTACTCTTTGATTGGTGACCTGTAAGAAATTATTCAACAGCTTGAGAGAGAACACTGATACTTCCTGGAGAACCTACAAAGTTTCCATCTTGGATAATGATTGCTAATAATAGCAAACTTTTTTGGGGGGGCATTAGGAAATTCCAAGCCCTGGGCTAAGACTTTTATGTACTTAAACTCATATAATCTTTATAAAATCTCTAGGAAGGAGATATTGTTATCCTTATTTCATATATAAAGAAAGAGAGGCTCAGAAAGGTGAAGTGATTGGCCTCCGTCATACCTCTTGCAAGTGGACAGCGTTAAACACAGCTCTTTCTAAGTCTAAATCTATATTATTTTCTCAACAATTTGCTTCCCTTAAAGAGAAAGAGGTCATGATTACTCCCATTCGTCCATTTGTCCATTAATTCAATAAATGTTCACTGAGTGTTTATTATGTGTTAGGCGTTGGCCTAATTTTGCTGATTCAGTGGTGAAAAATGGCAGGATCCTTGCCTTCACAGAGGTCATACCTTAATGGTTTAGCAGGATCATGAATCTAAGGTGTGTCAGTTCTCAGGAGGGCAGCTGACACAGCATGTGCCAAGGCTGAACTTTTGCAAAGAGACTGACAACAACTATCTTTGACCTAGACCCTGGAGTCTAAATTGTCCATAGTAAATATATAACCATAGTTAAAACAATGACTTTTTAGCTTCACCAACTGTGAAATGGGTACGATAATAGAAGGTAGCTTGCCAAGTGATTGCAATCTCAAACAAGAAAATGTGTGAAAACTTTGGGAAACTGTGAAATAGTCAACAAGGAGGAAAGGACTTTGCTATATTCTTTATTTAAAAATCCAAACATAGGGGCGCCTGGGTGGCTCAGTCGTTAAGTGTCTGCCTTCGGCTCAGATCATGATCTCAGGGTCCTGGGATTGAGCCCCGCATCGGGCTCCCTGCTTGGCGGGAAGCCTGCTTCTCCCTCTCCCACTCCCCCTGCTTGTGTTCCTGCTCTTGCTGTCCCTCTATCAAATAAATAAATAAATAATCTTAAAAAAAAAAATCCAAACATAAACTAGAGAGAGTATTATAACAAACACCCAGATACCCATAAAAAAGTTTCAACAATTGTCAACTCAAGGCCAATCCTGTTTCATCTCTAGCCACCCTCTCCCTCCCATCACCCATTTTTTGGAAGCAAAGCCTTGATAGCATATCTTTTTATCTGTATATATATTCCAACACATATATTTCAAAGGAAGGGATTCTTTTTTTTTTTTTTAACGATTTTATTTATTTGAGAGAGAGAGAGAGAGAGCATGAGCAGGCAGAGGGGTTGAGGGAAAGGGAGAAGCAGACTCCCTGCTGAGCAGGGAGCCCCATGTGGAGCTTGATCCCAGGACCCTAAGAGGATGACTTGAGCTGAAAACAGCCACTTAACTGACGGAGCCACCCAGGCACCCCAGGAAGGGATTCTTTTAAAAAAACATAACCACAAATACTATTACCAATCCTAAAAACCTAAAAACAAAATTGATATTAATTGCTTAATTTTATCAAATATCATAATTTGATTCAGGGGTCATATTTCTCTGATTTTCTCAAAAATGTTGAGATCAGTAGGTTTGAATCAATATTTAATAAGGTGCACATATTACAGTTGGCTGAGATGTCATTTTAAAACTTCAAGTCCCTCCTTCTATCCTCTTTTTCTTTTGATTTTTTTTTCCTGAAGAAACTTGTTCCTGTAGAACAGTGGTTCTCGAACTTTAGTGTGTATTAGTGTGCATCAGTATGCATTAGTGTCATCTGGAAAACTTGTTAAAAACATAGATTGCTGTATCCTGTCCTCACAGATTCTGATTGAGTACTGCATTTCTTTTTTTTTAAAGATTATTTATTTATCTGAGAGAGAGAGAGAGGGAATGAGCAGGGGGAGGGGAGAGGGAGAAGCAGACTCCCCACTGAGCAGGGAGCCCAAGGTGGGGCTCCATCCCAAGAATCTGGGATCATGACCTGAGCCAAAGGCAGATGCTTAACCAGCTGAGCCACCCAGGCGCCCCAAGTACTGCATTTCTAACATGTTCCAAGGTGATGCTGATGCTGGCTCGTCTGGGACTCTTTGAGAGCCACTGTTGTACCTATCCCAGTTGTACCTAGGATTTCCCTAATTGTATCCTTTGGTGAAGTCTTTCAACACGCTCATCTTCCCCTTATTTCTTGTTAAGGCAAACTTATTTAATTGCCTACAGTACAGCATAATGGCCAAACTCAGGTTTTCAGTTAGATTCCCTGGCTTTAAATCTCGTTTTTGACACTTATTTGCTAGGTAACCTTGGGCAAGTCATTTTATTGCTTGGTGAACCCAATATTACAGGGTTCTTGTGAGGTTTAATGAGATTTCAAAAAGTTAAGTGCTTAGCACACTGCCTAGCAGTTAGCAAATGTTTAACAAATTTGATTATCATTTTTCAACCAAGAAATAAAAATGGGACTCATAGTTAGCTGGAAATCCTTGAATTTTGTAGGGTTTTGTGTTTTAAAGTCAGCGGAGCCAAGGAGGGGTGCTCCAAAGGAGAGGTACCTAGAAAAAATTGAAGAGAGCTACTCTGAGGACACCTCAAAAATCAACCCAAGGTTGGCCCCTTTAAGGAGGGCGGGGCCACGTGACCTGGGGGGGTCACATGGCTCGCGGACCAACATGGCTGCGCCCTCAGTAGGGCCGGTTGGTGGGTGCTGCGCCCGGCTCGGTCTCGTCCTTTTGCTGCCGCTGCTCTTGCTGCCCGGCGAAGCGGCTGGGGGCGAAGAGGCCAGTACGGGCGTGGGCGGGGGCGCGGCTTCCCTCGCGGGCTCCTGCGGTTGTGGCACTCCCCAGCGGCGCGGGGACCATGGCAGCTCGGCGGCCGCGCACCGATACTCGCGGGAAGCGAACGCCCCCGGCCAGGTTCCGGGAGAGCGGCCGCTCGCGCCCACCAAGGTGCTCTCCCGATTCCGTGAAGGCGGGTGGGGTCCGCGGAGTTCTTGGACAGGGTTGGGATGGGCAAGGCAAGGGGTTTGCAGGAAGGCAAGTAAAGATTATAACCACACCCCAGATTGGGCACGTGTTGATCCGACTTGACGAAGAGTTCCTCTCCCCTCTTTGCCCCCCAAGTCGGCGGGATCTTGGGGCTCAACTTAATCCTGCGAATTAGGGAGTTTGGTTTGAGGACAGTTGACCCTCCTTTTCTTATCTCTTTCTCCTTATTTCCTCCTCACTCCAGCCTGTCTTCCTCATGAGGTTCTCGGGCTTTTAATTTTAAGGCCGACAGATTCGTTAGTCTTGGGTTCCTGTCTTAACTGTGAAGAAATCAGGACAGTGGATCTCTGTGTCAAGATTGTTGTATTTTATCGATGGGCTCTTCTAGTAGACTCTGTTTTTTGAGGGCAAGAACTTGTCCCATTTATCTTGCTATCCTTAGTACTATAGCACACAGGAAGGACCAAGTCAACTGTAGTTGCTTTTTTAGTGCTATTTATCTGTGCCTCTCATGGTGCATGGAAGTGCTGTTAGCATACATAAATAATAACATCAGTAATAACGATTACTTCATTCTTTCCAGGTACTTTGCATATTGGTATGGTTGTGGAAATAACTTAGGGGGACTAGAACTCAGATGTTTGACTCCTAAACTAGTGCTCCTTCTTGTGTACCGAGTACATTCTTTCCTTATTTTTTTAATCCCAGTTTTCTTTCCCATGGTTTAATTCTCAACAATATTCAGGACTTAGGTGAGAGGTAATGTCCTCCAGCAGGCCTTACCTGACTTCTTTCTTTTTCTTCCCCTGAAGTATTTCCATATGCTGCCACCAGAGTAGCTCTTTACTCTGACATTACAATTACCAAAGATACTTGTCTCAGGTGTCTTTCCCTAAGTAGGGAGTCAGGGTGGTAGGGGTTAAGACCATAACTTTTTGTCTTTGGTATAGTGTTAGGGAGCTGGTGGCTGGGCTTCTCCTTGATTCTCCATTTTGTGTAATTTTTGGCCTTTTGAATTTTCCTGTTCCTTAGAGGATGCGCTGCATTATTAGTGTTTATCTTTTGTGTGGTGGGAGCCCTGGTTATTGTTGTAGTGTGTATTGGCCATACATGATTTTAATTCCTTTCTACCTTTCCTGGTATTTGATAATCAGTTCCTCCTTCCTTCAAAAGAGAAAGCTTAACTGACTGAACCACCCAGGCACCCCTGTCTGATCTTTTTATT